>NC_036859.1:6005972-6009618 GCF_002910315.2 Salvelinus sp. IW2-2015 | reverse complement strand
CTAGCTGTTGTAGCATTGATTGATACACTCACAAAAGCTTGGATTTCTTTCTCTGTAAAGCATATTTTCAAAATCTGACACGATAGGTGGATTAACAAGCTAAACTGTGTTTTGGTATATTTCACTTGTGATTGCATGATTATAAATAGTTTTAGTAATATTTTTGAATTTGGCGCCCTGCAATTCAGCGGTTGTTTAGGGAAATGATCCCGTAATCGGGATCTGTGCGCAGAAAGGTTAACATTATAGACCACTGACTCATTCACTGCAGCAGGAGACTCAAGACTAATGAGGCAGATCATAGGGGAACTTTATGAGAACAACTACATTACTGACAAACTATTTTATTTATATGCACCAGACAGCCCACGCCCTAGACAACTTTATTTACTACCTAAAATCCCTAAAACTCCTGAGACTTGGACAATCCCCTCTGAGGTATATTAAGGATTTGCGTCAATTCAAATCTGGTATCAGGACAAAATGTGATTCAGAGTCACCGAATATACTTTAAGTATTTTTATTAAACTCAAGCGACAAATGGTAAATGCAATTTTCGTATATATGGGTTCACTGTAACACCTCACAGGGTAGAACAGAAAACTGGCAGGATGTAAGTAAACAGCTGTTCTTATACTGTGATAGATGTCGTTCCAACCCGTCTGTTGGCCTATCACAGTAGAGGCTGAGCGTGGTTTAAACTTGCTCAGCCTGGCACTCAGGCTGGTCCCAGCCTCTTGGCCCTCCTTGGTGTCCGGCGCTGTTGCTGTGTAGATTACGCTCCCACACCCTAGAGACTGGGGCCAGACAGTTCTGTAACATTGTTTGAGCTATTTGCACCTGCATAGAAAGCATACTGTTCTCGCTCAAGGTTAACCACAGCTTCTCAGCACACTTATCTGGGGCAAAATGTTACTTCCAGCACACACTCAGGAACCCAGACCAACAGTTGCTAATATTCAATTATAGCGCAATAAACACAGATCCGCACAGGTACCATGTAGTAGGCTGATTGTGGCTCTGAATCTTATAGAATAGCTGAGTACTTAGATCATTTTATAAATCCTCTGTCACGGAAACATCCAAGCTTTATTAAAGACACGTATGAATTTGTGACAATACTGAGAGAAATGTCTGCCTCAATAAGTGTTTGTCACGAACCGGCTCAAAGCCCGTAACAAAAGGGAGACAACGTGGAGATAAGGAATAACAAAATATATTTATTTAACTAAGTACAATGGTGTGTGTAATCAGTAATCAGTAGTGTAAGTGAGTGTTTTGCATGCTTGAATGTGATAATGCAGGGTGTTGAAAGGTGCTAAAGCAAACAACCAAAATCCACCAAGATTTTTTTTAGAAAAAATAATTTATTACTTTCAATACCAGTCATTTATACAAACTCATAATTTTCATCAAACTCAAATTATGTTCTTTTAATTTAATTCACATAACGAAAACCCCAAACCAARAACTCAGGGGAGCATCTTCCCTCCCCGTCATACATAACCAATACCTTTCCCTATCTCCTCGTACCTAATCTATCCTCTAATGACATCTAAATTACCTCCAGTCCTAAACCCCCCGAGCAGCATGCTGCCCCCACTTCCTCTCCTCCCTCTTCATCCTCCCCCTCAAATCTCCTTCCACCCTCCTCACTATCCCTTCCACTCCCCCATCTTGACCAAGTTCTGCCTGGCTTCCCACAGCCCCTGCTTAAAGAGACTACCTTAACACCCGTGCCCTAGCCCAAACTACTCTGGCAAAGGCACAGTCCCAAAAGGCATGGCGCACAGTCTCCTCCCTGCCACAAGAGGATCTTGGACAGGTGGGGGATCGCGCCAAACTATGCCGGTACATGATGGAACGTACCGGCAAGCACTTGTGGAGGCTCAACCAATTCAGGTCCTTGAGCCTGTTGTCCAGGCCCTGCGCCTGCACTCCAGGCCCTGCGCCTGCACTCCCTCCCAGACCACCGCCGAGATGCCCACTACAGGCGCCGGACTCCCTGCCTGTCTGACCTCCTCGTACAGGTGCCTGTGATCTAAACCTACTCGGGCAACTTCAACCTCGGCGTGCGCACGCAGCCACTTGGCCGCATGGCCGAAGTGCCACGGCAGCTGTGCCGCCCGAGGACCCGTGTTAGACCACACCATTACGCTTCTCGCCTGATACGAGAAGAACACCCGCAGGAGATAACCGGACGGGTGTATCACTGGATGAGCAAGCTCCGTCAACAAGAACGAAACAAACAGCGCATCCAGCTTGAGGGGGAGATGTGGTACCCCCCCTACCTCCCTCCTCGATGGGACAGAGCATGCGTGCCCTGGCGACCCACTCGTACCTGCCACCCCACATGAACTGAAACACAAGCCTCACTAGAGGCCTCCTCAGACAAGCCGGCAATGGGTAGATGTACGCCAAATACAAAAGAGAYGGCAATACATCCACCTTGAGAACCAGGACCTTGCCTATAAAGGACAAAGACCTAGCCCTCCACGTCGCTAGCTTCCTCCGTACCACTGCGATACCCATGTTCCAGTTCAGCGTCGCTGAGCCGGAGGTCTCAAAATGGACCCCGAGAATCCTCAGGGCCCCGTTACAGAGAGATAACCCCCCGGGCACATCCGTCCTACCACGCCATCTTCCGAAAAACTTGACGGAAGACTTACTGTGGTTAAGAACCGCTCCCGACGTTTGGGTGAAATCCMCMATTATGGYAAGGGWCCTTGTCAGGCACGAGTCCTTGCMAAGCAGCAAGGAAGTGTCATCAGCGTACTGCGTCAACTTGACGCGCAAACCACCGCTTCCAGGGATCAACAAGCCCTCCASCCCTGTGTCTGCCCTAATGGCAGCCCCCAGAGGCTCCATGTACAGAACGAAGAGGAGAGCSGAGAGCGGGCACCCCTGCCTGACCCCAGACGAGAGGTCAAAAACGTCCCCCATGTGACCGTTTACGCTAACTCGGCACCCCGCTCCGACATATAAAGTACGGATCCATCCTATAAACTTTTCCCCAAATCCTAACCTACCTAACACCCTGAATAGAAAAGATCTATTCACGCGATCAAAAGCTTTCGCCTGATCAAGCGCTGCTACCATTAAAGGCAGACCTCTATCTTCAACCCATGCGATGGAGTCCCTGATCAACTGTAGGTTCCATCTAATAGAGCGTCCCTCTACCCCGCACGTCTGATCCTCGTGGACGACGTAGGGAAGGGCTGTGCGCAAACGGTCCGCTAAGACCTTTGCAAGCAGCTTGTAATCTACACACAGCATGGTCAATGGCCGCCAGTTGCCAAGGTCTGTTGCGTCCCCCTTCTTGTAAAGAAGTGACAGCACACCAACTACCATTGATCCCCCCCGGGACACCCGTCTCGAGGATGTCCTTCAAGACGTCGAGTACCACCGGTCCAAGTATACCCCAAAACTTGAGATAAAACTCTGCCGGTAGCCCATCCATCCCAGGCACCTACCCTTTTCCCCATCCTCCTGGGGGCGCTCTCAACCTCTTCGAGGGAGATCTGAGCCTCCATCGCTTCTCTAACGTCCTCCGGCAATCGCCGGGACAGGTGTTCAAAAAACACATCTCCCTGCTCTACATCTATATCCCTTTCTTTAAATAAACCTCGGAAATGGTCAGTTGTCA
>NC_036859.1:5953552-6001036 GCF_002910315.2 Salvelinus sp. IW2-2015 | reverse complement strand
CCTGACCATTTCCTCTGGTTTTAGTCACTACCACTCCCATTTTCCTCCTAACCCGTAATTACTTCCTACTCTTGTCTGCTCCTAACTGACTTAAAGAACATGGCGAACAAGTCTCGTTGTGTTCTAAAAAGCCACTATGTGCACGTCCAGAAAGCTCGAGCTCTTGCTCTGCAGCTCCCTGAGCTGCGCCTTCAGGGCTGTGGATCTCTCCCAGCTCAATCGACCCGCCGAGATTGCCTGCCTCGTACTCGAGTTCAATTAACTTTTGGTACGATCCACCTCCCTCCTTTCTCCTTTTTTCCCTCTTGCAATATCCTATAATAAAAGCCCTAATCCTTACCTTTACTTATCCACCACTCTAACACCTCACACATGGGCGGGGGCTTAAGCCCCGAAACACACTATAACGTCCTTGACAAAAGTGCTCCTCAGTAATCCCGGTCGACTTCAGTACCCCCTACGAAGAGGCGACTGGTCGACCCACCTGCAGGACCATGGGTAGATGTACGCCAAATACAAAAGAGACGGCAATACATCCACCTTGAGAACCAGGACCTTGCCTATAAAGGACAAAGACCTAGCCCTCCACGTCGCTAGCTTCCTCCGTACCACTGCGATACCCATGTTCCAGTTCAGCGTCGCTGAGCCGGAGGTCTCAAAATGGACCCCGAGAATCCTCAGGGCCCCGTTACAGAGAGATAACCCCCCGGGCACATCCGTCCTACCACGCCATCTTCCGAAAAACTTGACGGAAGACTTACTGTGGTTAAGAACCGCTCCCGACGTTTGGGTGAAATCCCCAATTATGGCAAGGGTCCTTGTCAGGCACGAGTCCTTGCCAAGCAGCAAGGAAGTGTCATCAGCGTACTGCGTCAACTTGACGCGCAAACCACCGCTTCCAGGGATCAACAAGCCCTCCACCCCTGTGTCTGCCCTAATGGCAGCCCCCAGAGGCTCCATGTACAGAACGAAGAGGAGAGCGGAGAGCGGGCACCCCTGCCTGACCCCAGACGAGAGGTCAAAAACGTCCCCCATGTGACCGTTTACGCTAACTCGGCACCCCGCTCCGACATATAAAGTACGGATCCATCCTATAAACTTTTCCCCAAATCCTAACCTACCTAACACCCTGAATAGAAAAGATCTATTCACGCGATCAAAAGCTTTCGCCTGATCAAGCGCTGCTACCATTAAAGGCAGACCTCTATCTTCAACCCATGCGATGGAGTCCCTGATCAACTGTAGGTTCCATCTAATAGAGCGTCCCTCTACCCCGCACGTCTGATCCTCGTGGACGACGTAGGGAAGGGCTGTGCGCAAACGGTCCGCTAAGACCTTTGCAAGCAGCTTGTAATCTACACACAGCATGGTCAATGGCCGCCAGTTGCCAAGGTCTGTTGCGTCCCCCTTCTTGTAAAGAAGTGACAGCACACCAACTACCATTGATCCCCCCCGGGACACCCGTCTCGAGGATGTCCTTCAAGACGTCGAGTACCACCGGTCCAAGTATACCCCAAAACTTGAGATAAAACTCTGCCGGTAGCCCATCCATCCCAGGCACCTACCCTTTTCCCCATCCTCCTGGGGGCGCTCTCAACCTCTTCGAGGGAGATCTGAGCCTCCATCGCTTCTCTAACGTCCTCCGGCAATCGCCGGGACAGGTGTTCAAAAAACACATCTCCCTGCTCTACATCTATATCCCTTTCTTTAAATAAACCTCGGAAATGGTCAGTTGTCACCCTGACCATTTCCTCTGGTTTAGTCACTACACTCCCATTTTCCTCCCTAACCCCGTACATTACCTTCCTACTCTGTCTGCTCCTAACTGACTTAAAGAACATGGCGGAACAAGTCTCGTTGTGTTCTAAAAAGCCACTATGTGCACGCTCCAGGAAAGCTCGAGCCTTCTGCTCTTGCAGCTCCCTGAGCTGCGCCTTCAGGGCTGTGGATCTCTCCCAGTCAATCGACCCGCCGAGAATGCCTGCCTCGTACTCGAGTTCAATTAACCTTTGGATACGATCCACCTCCCCCCTTTCCTCCCTTTTTTCCCTCTTGCAATATCCTATAATAAAAGCCCTAATCCTTACCTTTACTATATCCCACCACTCTAACACCCCGTCACACATGGGCCGGTGGCCTTCAAGCCCCCGAAACACCACTATAACGTCCTTGACAAAAGCTTGCTCCTCCAGTACATCCCGGTCTAACTTCCAGTACCCCCTACCGAAGAGGCAGACTGGCGACCCCACCTGCAGGAACACCCCGTCGTGGTCCRAAAAGAAAACAGGCAACAGCCGCCCAGACATCTGACCCAAAGACCTGGATACAAAAATGTAGTCAAGCCTCCGCGCAACCCCCCTGGAGTTGCGCCATGTAGGACCGGCCATTGCCGGAGTAGTGTGCAGGCCACCATCAACCAGACCATGGCAAGCCATTAGCCCGGTGATGGCGCCTGCACTGCTATCCCCTCCTACCCCTAAATCTATATTAAAATCCCCTCCTATCACCAAGTGCCTATTTGTTACACACAGKGGCGCCAGACAGTCCACCATCTCCTTCCTGTCTTCCGCCACCTGTGGCCCATACACCCCAAATAACCTATATCTAAAATCCCTATATGTGACATCTACCCCCCAAAACCTCCTGCAATTCACAATACAAGAAGTTTGCCTCTGACTTATTTTTACTCTCCTATTGTCCTAATACAGATCCCCAGCCCAGTTGATGACACCCAACTACACCAAAAAGACTCCCCTTATCCCACTCCCTCCTAAACCTTTCAACATCCCCTCCATCCCTCAGGTGAACCTCCTGTAAAAAACAAACATCAAAACCCAACCCTCCTAAAAACTAAAAACCGCCCTCCTCTTAACAAAATCCTTAAACCCCTTACATTTAAAGTACACAATATGTAACTAAGGTTATATTATAACAATAATACAACTAACATCACTTAAACACTAAACCCCAAACAACAAAAAAACAGGAGGCTCACCCGATGCTCCCGTGCTCCATCTCATCCGGCAGGGACGTCTTCTTCCTCTCCCGACGCCTCCTCTCCTCATCTCGCCAAACCAGGATGCGGGCAGTGTGTGTAGGCCTCTGAGTGCCCTGCATCCTGGGTTGTCCACCCACCAGCTCCTACCACTTCCCTTGGCTCACTGCAGAAAAAAGGGGACACTGCATCCTCATAAAGGGACTGTGACCCCCCAGGCGACCACTCCTGAGCCACACTTGGGGGATCCAGTTCCCCCAGCAGTCCAGAGCCTGAGGTAGCGCAATGAGGCCCCCCTGAGGATAACCAATGAGGGCCAATTGAGTTTCCCCGCCTCCACCTCCCTTTTTTCCCATTGGTCGGCTATGCTCCACTCCCTCACACGCTCTCAAACCTCGTTGTCTTTCCTTGAAGCGATCGCCCTTTCCTTTCTTCGTGCGTCGCGGCATGAGCTGAGACTAACCCCCCCCCCCCCCTCCCCCGCCAGCATACTCCAACATCCCCTTATCTCCTCCACCAGACACTGATGTTCACTATCACCCTTTACCCCCTCTCTCTTCACTTCTTGTTTCTGTTGCCGTCTAAGACCTATGCGTTTCTCGTCACTTCTTTCTCTCCTCTGTCACTATCTCCCTGCTCTCCAACTTCCGTTGTCTCCTTTCCGCTTGTGCCCTCTCCTCTGCTCCGTCTTGTCGCCACCTTTTATCTTCATGCCTTTTCTCTCGTTGCTCTCTAAATCTTTCCGCCTCCTCCTTGCCTTGTGGTCTTTCCTTCTGGGCCCGATCCGGTATCCGGGACCCCTCTTCCTCTTCTTCCCCCATCCCCTGCTCCCCCTCCAGCTGCAGACGCGTACGACCTCTGACGAGCAATCCCGCCACAGGTGCTCTGATGAACCACACCCGTGGCACGTCTTGGGCTCGTCGCAGTCCTTGGCCTCGTGCTCACCCGACCCACAGAATCTACACTTCCTTGTACTGCACGAGGCCAAGACATGACCGTAGGCCATACACCGCCTGCAAAAAGGAGGCTGACGGGCATAATATAACATTCCCCTGTCAGCCCCCAGGGAGAACATCGCAGGAGGATGGAGGTAACCACCCACACCCTTTGGGTCCTCCCTGAGCAAAGCCTGGAACCCTCTCCTCCCGTTCCAGAAGCCCAGGGAGTCCCTGAGGAGCCTCGCTGAGGAGATATTGTCCATGTACCTCCCCAGAAAGGCCCTGACCTCTTCATCCTTTACATGGGGGTTATACATATTCACGGTGACCACCCTGAAATTGTTTAGCCAGGTTGGTTACCTCGTAATGGCCCAACGGCTTTTCCTTTCCCACCTCTCTTGCCCTCTTCAGCACTTCTTTGTGTTTTTCCTCCTTGTGGAAAGTCACATCGTAGGCCTCCTCCATTGGATTCGCTTGGAGGCACAGAACATCTTTCACCTCTACCTTCATGGTCCCAATCAAAATCGTTCTTCCAAAAGTCTCCCCCTCAAAAGGTTCCACCTCCTTGTTCCTCCAAGCGAATCGCACCGTATTCGCTAATCCAATACCTGGCATTTTGGTTGCTGAGTTGCGTGCCATTCTACACAAAAGAAAGACACTCTCCCACGAAAAAAAGCTCTCTATCACAGAAGCCACTTGTGAGTAGAAAAAAAAAGGAACATTTTCCTCACCCAAAAACAAAGCACAGATACTCACAGACCAACGGACATCTGTAAAGGTGTCTGCATGGAGAGAGTCTCTTCCATGAATGGGGAAGTGGTGTATTTATCCTATGACACAGCGGGCCCAGGTGTTTCCCATGTAGCTGACGACCCTCCCAACTCCGCCCACCGGCATCCTAATAAGGARACAAGAGCAAAGAGAGAGAGAATACGGCAGACAGGGTGGGAGGGTCGTCACACGTTTTTACTCAATTGATATTGACTCTTTGTATGCCAACATTGACACCAACTTGGGTATGATAATGATAATGTCCAGACCACAGATCGGATGAGGCATTTATTACAATTACTGAACTTAGCGTAACAAGAAATACTTTAAATTTCAACTCTAATAATTTTTCTTCAATTATGGC
This sequence comes from Salvelinus sp. IW2-2015, assembly GCF_002910315.2. Lineage (NCBI taxonomy): Eukaryota > Metazoa > Chordata > Actinopteri > Salmoniformes > Salmonidae > Salvelinus > Salvelinus sp. IW2-2015. The sequence continues at coordinate 5,995,968 of NC_036859.1, read as the reverse complement.
ACAGCTATGGGGAAGAAGTTTGCCCCGTCATATGCCAATAATTTATATGGCCGAAAGAATCAGTCTTCTCTAAATGCATAAATCTTGTATCTACGATATTTAGATGACACATTTGGGTTATGGACACATTCCCTCTCAGAATTTATTGAATTTGTGCAGATTTCGAATACATATCCATCAATTACGATTAAACATAATGTTCAGCCGGAACGAATAGATTTTTTGGACAGTTTTTTTGTAGAGGGTAATGATAACATGAAACAATTAGCAACAATGGTTTATTTCAAACCTACAGACACCCATGCCCTCTTACACAAATCTAGCTTTCATCCAAAACACACATACACAGGATTGATAATGTCGCAGCTTATCAGATTTCACAGGATTTGTACACAGGAAAATCATGTGAAGGGGCCTATAGGAATTATCTTGAAGGCCCTTAGGCCTAGAGGGAATTCCAAATGTTTCCTCCGCACCATACGAGTAGAGGTGGACACTATGTTTGGGACTGAACCTGTATATGAGGGGACCAGTAATGATGTTAATGTTATCCTTTTTGTCGCCACATATTCAGTCTTCTATGAAGTTTAACTCTGTAGTGAAAGGTCATTTCCAGCATGCAAAAGGGGGATGAGGAGGTTCTCCAACAATTCAGAGTAATATCAACATATCAGCAAAACACAAATTTGAAAGATATGCTGGTACATTCTGAATGCAAGGATAAGTTGTTACAGTGGATCACATTTTAGACAAGTAAAGTATATTCATAACAAACTGTCAGGTTCAGGAGCTCCAGTATGTGAGGTTTTTCAACTGAAGACCACTAACAATGTTCTAAACTTTATTAAAGTAAGCGAATTCAACATATAAAACCAAATCGCCCAGTGTTACCATTTTTCACGAACACCAGGTTTGGGCGCCGCAATTCCCCGGCACGGGTCTCGCAACACATTTCTTTGATGACGTTCCATCCGGTGCTTTCGGCTTCACTTGCCAACAGGTCACACAGTTTGTGATTTCGCTTGATGCGACTATCCTTTACTGCAGGACACTGTCCGAGAATGTGCGTGCAAGATTCAGTTTCTGATAGACAGTGACTTTAGGTAAGTCTTTCCTGCCCCTAGACAATGCCTCGCAAGTTGGATATACATTTGCCATTAGTTAGAGACCTGCAATATAGTGGGGTTGTTTGAATCGCACCACTGCTGAATTTGCTAACCAGTGATTGCTGTTTCTGTCTCTACCAAACGCCAGTACTCCAATTCCTTGCGATGTCAGGTTCTGCCATCTTAGGAACTCTACTTGCCTCCAGTCCGGTGTGACTGAGCATTTTGGCCTCACCGAGTTGGCAGGGTCTGTACTCCCGGCAGCTCCCTCTACCAGCACCTCAAGGTGAGGCAAACTTCCCTCATTCCCAACGGCTCTCAGCCACATCCCGAGGTACTCCTTCGTTTCAAATGTCCTGCGGGTAATACTCCTTTGTTTCAAATGTCCTGCGGGTAACTAACCGCGTAATGGCATCCTCAGAATGCCACAAACGGTAGACCCTTCTTGCTTGGATGGATGGGATTTGACAAGCTAGCATTACTATGCCCAGCCCCCCATCCTGGCATCTCGAGTAAAGCAGCCTGTCACAGGTACACGGCAGAAGGTGAAGCCACACTTTCACCGCTTTCCTGATCATCCCATCGAGTACATTCAGGACTTTTGGCCCCAGCCAGCCATGATCCGCCTGATATACCATCCTTGGAATTGCGTAGACATTCAACATCCTCACCTTCTGTGAAGGCTTCAGTGGTGACCACCCGATCAATCTAATGCTGTTACGAGTCGTTCGACAGTTCTGGCTCATATGCCATACCAGGACTCACCCTCAAGCCCAGGTATGCAACCAACTCCTTGGCCCGCACCACATTGTGTAAGCTCTTCGTCACCCATTATCCAAGGCTTACGAGGTTGATCGAAAACCGTGGCACTTTCTGGTCTGAAATCTCAGCCCAATCAGTTGGCCAAATTCTTCCGACACAGGATATTGTGCGCCATGCCCTCCAGAACCGCTCACCAAGACTAGTCATCAGCAAAGGCCAAGGCTGCGATCTGCGAATCGCGCAGTTTGTACCCAAGCCGTAGCATTCGAGGGTGTCAATCATTGGGTCCAGGGCCAGATTTAACACAACAGCAGAGACATTGGATCTCCCTGTTCTAACCTCTTTGGGCTGCAGGGGCAGTATTGAGTAGCCTGGATAAAAGGTGCCCATTTCAACAGGCCTCAACTCAATTCTTGCTCGTACAATATGCATATTATTATTACTGTTGGATAGAAACACTTCTTGTTTCTAAAACCGTTTGAATTATATCTGTGTGAAAACAGAACTCATTTTGCAGCAAACTTCCTGATAGGAAGTGGAAAATCTTGAAATCGATGCTCTGTTTCTAGGGCCTGCTATAATGTGCTTGATATTTTTAGTATATACATGCACTTTATACGCCTTCCACTAGAATGTCAACAAGGCAGTGAGAGGAAGAATGGAGTGTATAACATGATCTGAGGTCGAAATAAAAGCTCTTGGCATGACGTGCCCCAATTTCCTGTTTTCTGGAAACGCGCGAGAAGTGACCTGGTATTGCCTTCTGTAAAGCTGTCGTTATAGACGACTAATATCTCCGGCTTTGATTTTATTTGATACATGTGACAATACATCGTAAAGATGTTTTTTCAATATAGTTTTATTAGATTATTGAATTTTTTTTCGGGACGTTAGGCGTGTTGCTTTGTCTGCGTATGTTCAGGAAGGAGAGCTTCGCGCCACTTGTTGACTTTCCGTGCTAATTGACTGGAGAAGAGGACATCTAAATCCAAACACGATTGTTCTGGACAAAGGACCCCTTGTACAACATTCTGATGGAAGATCATCAAAAGTAGGACCCATTTTATGATGCTATTTCATATATCTGTCGAACATGTGAACTAGTAGTTTGCGCCCAGATTTTGGGCACGCTCTCGCCATAACGTAAACTGCATGTCGTAATGAAGTTATTTTAGAATTCTAACACGGCGATTGCATAAGAACTAGTGTATCTATCATTTCCTATACAACATGTATTTTTTAGTAATGTTTATGAATAGTTATTTGGTCAGAATATGTGAGTGTCAGAAAAATATCCGGACGTTGTGGGAAAAGATGCTACGTTAGCACAATGTATAACCACTGATTTCAGCTCTAAATATGCACATTTTCGAACAAACAATAAGTGTATGTATAACCTGATGTTATAGGACTGTCATCTGATGAAGCTTATCAAGGTTAGTCAAAATTATATATCTTTTGCTGGTTTGTTACGATCGCTAACTCTTTGCTGCTGGTAAATGGCTTGTGTTTCTGGCTATTGTGGTAAGCTAATATAATGCTATATTGTGTTTCGCTGTAAAACACTTAAGACACTTAAGACATCGGAAATATTGGCTGGAATCACAAGATCCCTGTCTTTCATTTGCTGTACACCATGTATTTTTCAGAAATGTTTTATGATGAGTATTTAGGTATTTGACGTTGGTGTCTGTAATTACTCTGGCTGCTTCGGTGCTATTTCTGACGGTAGCTGTGATGGTAGCTGCAATGTAAAACTCCCGTCTGGATTACTGCAACTCGCTGTTGGCTGGGCTCCCTGCCTGTGCCATTAAACCCCTACAACTCATCCAGAACGCCGCAGCCGCTCGGTGTTCAACCTTCCCAAGTTCTCTCACGTCACCCCGCTCCTCCGCTCTCTCCACTGGCTTCCAGTTGAAGCTCGCATCCGCTACAAGACCATGGTGCTTGCCTACGGAGCTGTGAGGGGAACGGCACCTCAGTACCTCCAGGCTCTGATCAGGCCCTACACCCAAACAAGGCACTGCGTCATCCACCTCTGGCCTGCTCGCCTCCCTACCACTGAGGAAGTACAGTTCCCGCCAGCCAGTCAAAACTGTTCGCTGCTCTGGCCCCCAATGGTGGAAACAAACTCCCTCACGACGCCAGGACAGCGGAGTCAATCACCACCTTCCGGAGACACCTGAAACCCCACCTCTTTAAGGAAACCTAGGATAGGATAAAGTAATCCTTCTCACCCCCCCCCCTTAAAAGATTTAGATGCACTATTGTAAAGTGGCTGTTCCACTGGATGTCATAAGGTGGATGCACCAATTTGTAAGTCGCTCTGGATAAGAGCGTCTGCTAAATGACTTAAATGTAAATGTAAACTGATTTATAGCTCAAATATGCACATTTTTCGAACAAAACATAGATTATTGAATAACATGTTATAAGACTGTCATCTGATGAAGTTGTTTCATGGTTAGTTTGGTTGGTTCTTGGTTAGTTAGGTTGGTTTTGTGCATGCTACCTGTGCTGTGAAAAATGTCTGTCCTTTTTTGTATTTGGTGGTGAGCTAACATAAATATACGTGGTGTTTTCGCTGTAAAACATTTAAAAAATCAGACATGTTGGCTGGATTCACAAGATGTTTATCTTTCAAATGCTGTATTGGACTTGTTAATGTGTGAAAGTTAAATATTTCAAAAAAATATTTTTTGAATTTCGCGCCCTGCACTTGAGCTGGCTGTTGTCATAAGTGTACCGACGTCGGGCTTGCAGCCCAAAGAAGTTAACCCCTACCCTCATGTCAACAGGAGGGGACAGCTCCTTGTTGACTTATCACGGTCGTTACATCGGCGTACGAGTCACCTACGATTCCAACGATATGTTCATCAAGTCCTCTCTGCCTGAGTACCTCCAAGATGTGCAAATGACTAACCGAGTCAAATGCACGCGCGCAATCAACCAACACCACGGCCAAGATCTCAGCCCTCGTCCTACTCAGCTTGATTAATCCTCCCAAGATCATCACATTGTCTAAACATCCAGGTGAGGAAACAAATCCTCTCTGATGTGGGTTGATGGGACACGCCCTCGCCAGCCTGTGTTTCAGAATGCGAGAGTATAGCCTCAACACTACCGRCCCGATAGTAAGAGGCCTCCACCCAGGCACCTGGGTGAGTAACATCGGTCTAGGGTATCAAAGACCTCTTAAAGGGACCAGGCAGGGTACCCGAAGTAAGCCATATGGAAAAGGTATCGGCCAGTTTCGCAGCAGAGGGATCCCATTCAAGCAGTGCCATTTTTGTTATCCCATCTGGCCCAGCTGCTGTACCGTTTTTGATTGCCCTAAGATTCTCACATACTTCGGCCGCTGAGATAAGMGATCGAAACTCACCAAGTCCATCATATTTTTCTGTCACCTCCCACCAACTCTTGAATTCCAAAGCAACCTCAAGTGGTGGAGAGACTGACACCATGCTTTTATTGCCATCCAGAATATATTTCCCAAGCCAATACTCTCCCGCATCGTTAGCTTTTCAACCTTTTATCCTTCACTTGGCAATTTGGTCTTGCCTTCCCTCAATCAGTTCAACGGATCCGGATCCTTCAATCTCCCTCCCGACAACCGCTGCAGGTCAAGGGCGGACGAAATGAGCAAGGCTGAATCTTGCTCCGCCCCCCTTAGGGACAAGGTGACTTCTCCAATCTGAACACCCCCTTTGGTAGCATCCCATTTTTAGTTTTCCGCAGAGAATTCCACGGAGACCAGTTTGGGGTGTTGGTGGTGTTCCCAGCTTGGACAGCAACCTGACAAAATTCTTTCCATCAGTTGCTTCCTTGAGTATGTCACTCTGTATCCTTCCACTTCTGTTTGTCTCATCTGCCTCACCCGTTCTGATGTTTTACCAGTGTACAGATTGTATGTGACATACCTGTTTATATGCATGTCCCCAGCCCGCTCATTACTCAGGCGACTCTCTTTTCTCCACTCCTCTCATCCTCCACACCTTTTCCCCTTTACAGTTCCTGTCCCCTCCCCCTCCTTTTCTTTTCAACAAAGAGCAATGTGTTTGTCTTTTGTGCTGTATAAGTCCAACAGCCGTTGTAAACCTTTTCAGACAGTGTCCACAAACGTAATCACTGTCCAATTTAATTTGGGTCTCTACCATTACCTTGCATTTAGGGATATGGCAGGAGATGGAGTGGCTATTTTCGCTGGACTTCCTGCACATTCGACACACAAATACCACTGAGACCGCCGGGTGCACCACCGCATAGTGCTTCACCACTTCCCCAACGGCCCCAAGTGATATTCCACATCGCCCACAGCTCAAATCACAGACGGGGAGTGATACCAGCAGGGTACTTAGTGAAGCCGTTCCCTTCGAGCAGCTGGCTGGGGTACGCATATTCCTCCCTTCTCTCGCAGCATAAACTGGCTGTGGTGGCAACACAACATCACTACCCCCATCCCGCAATGCTAGGGTAGGTGTCTTTAATTCGCCGACACAATGAGGCGCCATCGAGCCCGCGTTTTCCCTCGCTTCCAGGGCATCGGGAGGATCTGGGTCCAAGGCCTGAGACATATCCTGGAAGGATACTTACTTGCGAGGAGGAGAGCCTTTCAGGCATTTCTTCCCCCATGGTCTGGAGCCTTTCAGGCATTTCTTCCCCCATGGTCTGGAACTCCCGAGACCTTCTTCTCTTTAGGCAAAGCTTATTTTTCCACAGAAATGTTGCTTTTCACAACTCGATTCTCTCACTTCGCATATCAAGGCTTTGCTGATCGCACTCATGCCCCTGGCGTAGTATGTGTGGGTCCACGGTTGGTAACCCAGTCTGGACACTCTGGGTGGAGAAACGCATCAAAGACATTTTCCTGGCTAGGATTCGGCAAAGTAGTCACTTGTACCCCGTAAATTCCTTTAATTCACTCATACCCTTCCCATGGTCACTCATCCGGGTTCCTTAAGCCGTATGTACTTAAACTTGCATAGCTTAATCTTTGAGACAAGCATATGCTACTGGCAGGATCAACCAGGTTGCCCCTCATAACATAGAGGTTGTACCTGGGCTCACTAAGCAGAAAACAGCCAGGGCACGGTTCTATCCCGTCAGGGAGGAGGCCCTGGTGCAATCCAGCGGGAGGCCCTGAACTGCCCAATTCGGAACGCCATCAACTGAACCAGCGCAACCACAACCAAAACCAGACCACTGGGGTCAGTATATGGGAAGGTATTTGTGAAGACAGGGTTTGAGAAATTGTGTCTCTGGCGCCGGTGCGTTGCGGGATGACCATCACCTCATGCATCGCTGCCTGGGTGTATCACTCCCCGCACCGGAACACCAATGTAGGGCCACTTGGTCAGACGGGTCGGCTGGATCTCGCATGGACGGGGCGCGGCTGGAGCGTATCGCAATAGGGGGTAAACCGTCTCCGAAAGGGGCTCCCCCGATAGAGGCAAATCCACATGGGGCGGGAGGAACACACCGTCTGAACACCAGCTCAGATGCCGGTCGACAGGGGCCCTCCCAGGTGGAAAACGAATGCAAATCGGTCAGAAGAACTTTAACTTGCTTGACAACAGAGGAGAACCATGGAGAACCAACGTAGAGACAGAACTGGAGAGTCAGCCCTTACCGGGGCTAAACAACCACCAATAGGTCGCCGAAGGGTTGGGCACCTTCATAGGACAGGAAACCATGGTCATTGATGACCCAAACCCACAAGGTGATAGCTGGGATAGAGCACCTGTCCAGGACAGAGCTCAATATCCTCCCACCACCAAGCTGGGACACTTGGATCAAAAGTTAGGACAAATCGGGCGCCGAAGGGTTGGGAAGCACCCTAAATCGGTCGCCGGCGGGAAAAGGTCCAATGTACCATGGTTCCGAGGGGCTCACATCCCTCAAAAGTGTCCGTTTCTCGTTTTATAATCGGGCAGAGCAGTTCGCCACCACCCCGGTCTCTCTAGGACATGGAACTCTTGTTGTCAAAAACCAGGTTTCTGATATCGCGCCGGTACCTGTCTGGTCCACACACCAGGGAGTGTGTCATCGCCGGACAGGCTGAAGTATCCAAAAAGGGCGTGTCAATCGATAGATTTCAGTGTGCTCTGAATTTTGGACAAAAGTTTATGGACAATAAATATATTAAACCATTAATAACTCAAAAAGTACAACTCCAATTTGGATGAGGTTTGTTTTGCACGAAAGGGTACACATAGATGAACATTTCCATTAATAGAAAATCGTGTTTTACATTTTGGGAAAAAAGTGGGCATTGCCAGTCCAATAGATTCCTATGGATGCGAACTTTTTTTACAGTGGGTAACTGTTGCCCATCACGAGAGAGGGTATGAGCCAAGATTTGGGACATCTAACCCATCGGGAAGTATTTTTAATCATTATTTGAATATTTCGGAAATTGGTCGAAAAAGTGACAGAGTGCCACCTCCGTGCACCTGGTATTATTTTTGGGTTACCAGGTGCATATTTTTAAAACGGTTCGAAGCATAATTTAGGGGGGCTACATACCTCAATACCCGCTATGGGAGCACCATACTACGGACCCAAGTCAATGGGGGCCGGTTTGAGGGATTTATGGAGCTTTCCAAAAAAAGGTCTGAAAATATTCTATGTTGAACTTCTCAGAAAATCGGCTATGTTTTTTCCTCTCGAAAATAACCTATGTTTGAACTTTTGGGTTACCAGGTGCATATTTTCAAAACGAATTTAAATGCTTTTAGATGGGCTACATACCTACATGCCCGCTATGGGAGCACCATACTACGGGCCCAAGTACATGGGGACCGGTCTGAGGGATTTTTGAGCTTTTCTAAAATGTCTGTACTAATCCTCCCTTCCGTACACCTGGTATTATTTTGGGGTTACCAGGTGCATATGTTTTAAATTATTCTAAGTACAAACTTCTCATAAAAAAATTGATACACAAAGACAAGGGTGAATTTCAAATAAATGTTATTTATTTAACAGTGAATCAKGSATTTATTTGTCCCTCAATTAGTGTCCGAGCCTGGCTGRCKTTACGAGGCAAATTATGGTAACGGTAGTAACGTGCCTGCGTTTCCAGAGAGTGACACATATGGTCAGCCACAGTTCCACGGTCTGTAAGCGACCCAAGATTAAAGTTTAATGTAGCAATGCTTCGTCGAATTGTACCAAATGTCACTTTCCTTCCAATGCCAAACTCTGCAAATATCTGACCCACACAATCACAGAGATTACCGTATGGTTTACCGCAGGATGTGAAAAAGAAGAGTGTTGTATCTGGGGTCATTCCACTCAGATGAGGCCTGATCCGATGGAATCGTTGAAGCCAAGTGTATTCCTCCTCAGATAGAACAATTCTGCACTCCGCGAAGCTGTAGTTAGTTTTGTGGCTTGCAACGCACATCTGATCAACCCCACTTTCCGGGGTTATTTCATTGAAATCACTCTCACTGAACATGGTGACTGGGGATCGTCGAGTGCCATTAAAAATTGCCAACCGGCTGGACATGGCACGGACGTCCAGCCTACTGAGAACAGAAGGAATAGATGCATTACTTAGCTCCAAAAATCGTTTTAACTCTGCAGCGCTGAGCACCTCGTCCCTGCAGCGTCTGCGAAATTGTGCCATGTGCGTTGCCAGGCTCTGCCTAGAATCCCTGTCTATCTTTGCCAAGCTGAGTAACATTTTTCGAATTACACTGACTTTAGCTTGCAGACTATTCGGCCGAAACTGAATAAGAGAATTCAGGAAACTTCGAACATCTGATCGGTATAGTTTTAATGTGGATGGTGCCAAACCACGGCCTTCACATGTCCGATACCCATAGGCGGAAATCCCAGGGGGGACGGGGGGGACACGACCCCCCCATCTTGGGAAAAATATGATTTGTCCCCCCCAATATATCACTGTAAACATAACTATGTAATTTCAATAATATTAATAATACGCAATGAAAGCACTTGTGCTGATTATAGACACTTAATAGCGCGTTTAAGTTTCAAAAGATTGCGACCCCCCCCCGCCCTTTGCCTCACAATGGTTTGATCCACTGCCAGTTCTTTAGCTGGCAAGGTAATAGAGGGTTCGTAACTACTGTCCGAAAGGGACATGTACGTAACTGACGTGAGGTTAATCCAGTCAATCCATAGCAGGTCCATAGCAATGTTATTTATTTATTTTTATGTTGGCAGGGTTCACACACTAGCTGAATTTGCAGAGCTAGCGCGCAAACTAAAGCAAACATTAACTATCAGCTAGCTAGTACCTATTCCATTTATGTGGCGTCGTCAAAGATGGAATCTTTGCTTCATCAGTTTATTCCAAGATCAGCATGCAGCTGTAGTGCTTCGACGTCCCTGTGATAAGGTTAGCGATAAACTGAAGTCCAAACTGAACAGAACAGAACTACACTCTCTTCTACCATTGTCTTAAATATATATAATGGTCTCGTTGCAAAAGATAAATTGTCGCTAGTGAACTTTTTTTATTTTATTTTATTTAACCTTTATTTAACCAGGTAGCAAAGATTATAGCAAACACACAGAAACGGAATTGGTGCTCGCTAGCTTTACAAATTCAGCTATTGTTGGAAGCCAGCCAATATGAAACAAACTATTTAAATTACAAAAGGTTGCAGCATGTGTTGTGTAAATGTGTGTGTGTGCAGCTAGGCCAGCCAGCCAGCCAGGTAGAAAAATGGCGAACATTTAGAAGAAGACGGACATCAAGAGTATTTTGTCAGTACACCAAAACGCATAGTAAGAACTCTAGTATCCTAATATCTCAAAGACTAGTTGATAAAATGTTCATAAGAAAGAAGTGAAATGCTAATGGAAATGTTTCACAATGATGTCATTAGGCAGAGCAGGCAACAGATGGCACACAGACAGCAGAGCTGGGGACAGATATGCAGGGACAGACTGGCAGACAGGGAGTCTCAGGTAAGTTTGTTGAGTCTTTGTTTGGCAACATTATGAAAGGTTCTCAATTTTTTTGACTTGTAAAATAGGGACATAATTGGAAAATGCCATGGATACCCCACTCTCAACTTAAACTGGTGACTAAACTAAGATTTGTTTACGAATGGTATTGCTGTTGTGATTAATTGTGTAGTTTTGGGTACCGGTAGTTAGGAGTACGGCAAACACCTTATTTATTTTCTAGGAGACAGACTGAGTCAGTTAGGGTAGTGAAAGGGAAAGAGCCAGGGAGAGAGACTTCAAGAGGACAGTGTCAACAGCCACGGCAGGACCAAGTGTACCCTTGTTGCCAGCAGCACCAGTATAGGGGACAGTGGCACAGCATTGTCCAGTTACCACAGTGATGGCACAAAACCATATCAGCCACACCCACAATTTATAGAACCGCAAACTCTTGCCAACAGAGTGTTGACGTTTCAAGAGAGATGGTTTCGCGATTTCCCCCTGGCTACATTATAATCCATCAATAAAAGGAGTGTTGTGTTTTCACTGTAGCCAAGGGTTTTCAAGCCAGCCATCTTTTGGCCAAAGAGCTGATGCTGCCTTCATTAGTGCAGGATTTAGGAACTGGAGAAAAGCCATTGAAAAATTCACAGCACATCAAAATTGCCAACCCACCGCCACTTTGTAATTGTAACAGCACACCAGCTAAATCCAATCAGTGTCCAGTTACCACAGTGATGGCACAAAACCATATCAGCCACACCCACAATTTATAGAACCGCAAACTCTTGCCAACAGAGTGTTGACGTTTCAAGAGAGATGGTTTCGCGATTTCCCCTGGCTACATTATAATCCATCAATAAAAGGAGTGTTGTGTTTTCACTGTAGCCAAGGGTTTTCAAGCCAGCCATCTTTTGGCCAAAGAGCTGATGCTGCCTTCATTAGTGCAGGATTTAGGAACTGGAGAAAAGCCATTGAAAAATTCACAGCACATCAAAATTGCCAAACCCACCGCCACTTTGGATTTAGCTGGTATGCTGTTACAATTACAAAGTGGCGGTGGGTTTGGCAATTTTGATGTGCTGTGAATTTTTCAATGGCTTTTCTCCAGTTCCTAAATCCTGCACTAATGAAGGCAGCATCAGCTCTTTGGCCAAAAGATGGCTGGCTTGAAAACCCTTGGCTACAGTGAAAACACAACACTCCTTTTATTGATGGATTATAATGTAGCCAGGGGAAATCGCGAAACCATCTCTCTTGAAACGTCAACACTCTGTTGGCAAGAGTTTGCGGTTCTATAAATTGTGGGTGTGGCTGATATGGTTTTGTGCCATCACTGTGGTAACTGGACACTGATTGGATTTAGCTGGTATGCTGTTACAATTACAATCAGTGTCCAGTTATGTCCAGCGCGTGGGGTAAACAGCAGGATGACGCAAGGCATTGCTTGATGAAAATTGTTAGTTCGGTGCGGCATGTAGTAAGACAGGGACTCTGACTTAGAGGCGTTCAGTCATAATCCCACAGATGGTAGCTTCGCACCATTGGCTCCTCAGCCAAGCACATCCCCCGTAGTTGGTTGGGTAGAGAACAGGGGAACCCATGTCCCCAATCAGGAACTGTGACCCCTCCTTAGCCTTGTTTGGTGTATCGAAATCTACCAGGAGTTGAGGGGCTGGGGAAACCAGCGAGGACACAGATGTTTCTCCCACCCCCATCGCTCACTTGGCCACCTCCTCCCACCTCTCGCTGTCTGTCGAGCGCCCCTTCCTCTTCCCTTTATTCTTAGGCGTTGTCGGTAGCGGGGAGACACCACCCCCCCTCCCCGCCAGCTCCTCCACCATTCCCCTCATCTCTTCCACGAGAGCGCTCGACATTATGCTGTCCCCCCACACCCCCTCTTCTACTGGTCCTTCCGCCGTCTCATTCTCCCCCACCTCTTCCTCCCCTGCTGCTCTTTCTGGCTCCTCCACTTCCTTGCTTCTTCCAACCTCCTTTCCCTCCTCTCCTCCCGGTTCTCCTGCTCCCGTACCATCTCCGTCCTCCTCTCCTCCTGCTGCCGGTATTTCCTCCTCCTGTGAGGCCGTCACCTCTGGGCCTGTGGTCGGGTCTTGGTCTGGGCCTCCTCCCCATCCTCTTCTTCCCCCATCCCCTGCTCCTGCCCCCCTCCCCCAGCTGCAGATGCGTATGACCTCTGACGAGCCGGGCATCCCCGCCACAGGTGTGCTGACTAGCCACACCCGTGGCACGCCTTAGGCTCATCACAGTCCTTAGACTCGTGCTCCCCAGATCCACAAAATCTGCACTCTCTTGTGCTGCACGTGGCTAGGATATGACCGTAGGCCATACAGCGCCTGCAAAACGGTGGCTGACGTGCATAAAATAATGTCCCCCTGTCAGCCCCCAGGGAGAACATAGCTGGAGGATGAAGGTAGCCGCTGTTATATATAATAAATATACATCTAGCTTATGCATACATACATAAYCATATCTACATATATATGAACATACATATAGCTTGTGCATACAGTACCATTGGGTTAGCTAACTCAATGGTCAGACTAGTTAACCTTTAGATAACTCCTGTTTTAGTGTCATCTGGCTGCGTTAGAGACTGTGTGTGACCATAGGATTAAAAGCTTGTACAACACACCCCATGACTAAAACACAAGAYTGCTGAGGCACSGAACAGGATACCCCATTGTCACAAAACTGCTGACCGCACAAAACAGTTATGAAGCGCCAAACTAAACCGCCTGACTTAAGTAATTGCTCACATCCATATAACTCAGGAAACCCCCTAGCCCATCTCATGACTCCTGGACACACAAAGAGTTACATCGCATGAACCCAAACACACACACACATTATCTCCCCTCTCTACTGGTCGGGTGCCAAGAGCAGAGGACTCTGCTGTGCACCAATGGGGCCCCTGTTCTGGCTAGAGCAGGCCCGCCTCCAACTCCTCAGGACCAGTCAGAAGACCAACACGACGAGACTCTACCTACTTTGTCCCATGTATTTAATCTGCTGCAAATCTCTGTTTAGGCAGCCTCTTTCAGCTGACTCCATACTGAGTCATATGACTAGGTCCGTGCACGATAAACTGCAGGACAAGATATCTTTGTGCCAATAAACTGCCTTTTTGTTACAACTGAATTCCACCCTGTCCAGCGTCTTGACTTGGTCTCATTCTCATGTAAATGATCATCAACACCGCCCAGCCCCTTCGGGTCCTCCCTGAGGAGGGCCTGGAAGCCTCTCCTCCCGATCCAAAAGCCCAGCAAATCTTTGAGGTGCCTTGCTGAGGAGACGTTATCCATGTATCTCCCCAGAAAGGCCCTCACCTCATCCTTGACATAAGGGTTATAAATGTTTACAGTTACAACCCTGTAATTATTCCTCGCCAGGCTGGTCACCTCATAGTTGCACATCGGTCTCGCACTTCCTACTGCTGTTGCCCTTCTCAGGACCTCATCGTGTTTTTCCTCTGTGTGTAAAGCCACGTCGTAAGCTCCTTCCAACGGGTTACCTTGGAGGCAGAACACATCCTTCACCGTCAGCTTGAGGATCCCGATCAAGATGGTCCTTCCAAAAGGTTCAATCTCCTTCCACTTAAAACGAACCGTGTTTGCAAGCCCGATCACCGGGACCAACCTGTATAATGAATTTTGCTCCATCTCCGCAAGGAGAATGGAGCACTCGACGCCGCTCCCGCTCTCTTCCCAGAAAATAAATACCTGAAAAGAAATACCAAAACGACCGAGAGTCAATACCCCAAAAATCTAAAGAACTTTACCGGCCTTCGGCTCTTGGCTCAGATCAGAGCCAAGATCTGAGCAAAAGGCAGAGAAGCGATAACCCACAAATTGACCCCTCCACCCGCCGTGCACCCGGGGGTCTCGGCAGACCTCAGCGGTTTGGCAAAAGTTGGCTCCTCCCCACCCAACTTTTCCCTGGTGACAGGCAGGTGTTTTTTTTAAAGTTGCCAATGCGTCATTAAGTCACAAGCTCTTTACGCCTAGTGCGAATATTTGTTCAAAGCCCGGCAAATACGCCAGTCGTCGTCATCGTCGGGCTTGAACTCAATTGACCGAGCGACTACTTTGAGTGGAAAAATACACCGGTTGGTCAGCCTGATTGAAGTCAAACGCCTGAGCAAAAAGTCTAGGCGTCATCTCTGTCGATTTCTCTTGAAACAAGATATACCGGGCTCTGCCAGAAGCAAAGCCCCTCCAAAAATACGTTAACTTGTAAGTGTTCGTTTCCACGGAAGTCTTTAGAAAAAGGCGAAAGGCTTGTGCGTAATGAAGAGAAACCAGAGTCGTATGGAAGTCAGTGGTCGGGGCCCGAGACACACTCTGTGCACTCTAGGCCGGGATCCTGCGGGTGGTCCCCGAACACACTCTTCCAAGTTTTAGGGCTGTGGGTAAAAAGTCACAGACAGACACACACACTATCCTGGCCAATTTTATTTTTTTAAACATTTTTTTAAAGTAAAATGGAGGGAAATGGTGGACACCATGAAGGGCGCTTCGCCCTTCTTTCAGTTTGGATGTTTCTTATTTTTTCTTTCCTTCTCTTCTTCTGCTAGCTGTTTACATAGCTTTGTGTATTTATTTCCTTTGACAACTGGAGAAATGTGTTGCACCATTCCCGGAGGTACTGCAATACCGGGTCGATGCGTGGAGCTGATGGAGCAAGCCCCATTTCCGACTCCCTGTTCGAAAAAAACATTTGATATGTAGTCCCCCGATGGGGGACGTATCAGATATTAAACTGATAAGAACAGATGATTCAAAGTTTTATTCTTCCTTTAATACATCTAAACGGTGAACAATTCACACATTCATAACATACCCATACAAATCGTTTTCATTTTTTAAAAAGCCACTGGTTTTCAAAACGTTGTACCACCACATCATAACATACACCATAATCTATTTCACATTTTCCAACCGACTGACATTTCCCCCTTCTCAATGTATGGTACTTGGAAACATAATTTTTATGGCTCATAAACACAGGGTATGTAACGATCGTCTTGAGGAGAGAGATTAGACCAAGGCGCAGTGGTAGATGAATACATGATTAAATTTATTTAATAGACCAGACGAACACTGACACGAAAATATACTGGAAAACTACAAAACAACAAAACGACGTAGACTGACCTAAACATGAGAACTTACATAGACACGAAGAACGCACGAACAGGAAGAGACTACATACACGAACGACAACCGAAACAGTCCCGTGTGGTGCGACATACACAGACACGGAAGACACAGGAGACAACCACCCACAACAATCAATGTGAAAACACCTACCTTAATATGGCTCTCAATCAGAGGAAATGAAAACCACCTGCCTCTAATTGAGAACCATATCAGGTCACCCTTTACCAACATAGAAACACAAAACATAGACTGCCCACCCAAACTCACGTCCTGACCAACTAACACATACAAAAACTAACAGAAAACAGGTCAGGAACGTGACAGGGTACTGGTGTTTAACCTGCGCATGATCCCTTTTCTTTTGCAGGGGACCGCAGCGAACAAAAACCACAATACATCAATAAACATAAGACATCAAAATCCCACAACAGCCTACCAAACGTACCTTCTAGGACTTACCTATCTGACCAGCCCTAGCCCCCCTTTCTACCGCTCTAGGGCGGCATGGTGGCCCCACTTCCTCTCCTCCCTCCTTATTCTCCCTCTCAAATCTCCCTCCACTCTCCTCACTATTCCCTCCACCCCACAGTTTGCCCCCGACTTAACCAAACCTTGCCTGGTATCCCACAGCCCTTGTTTAAAAAGGCTGATGATCAGCCACAACAAAAAACGGTCCCTCCTTACCCCTCCTGCTCTCCCTATTCCTCTCTCCACCCTAGCCCATGTTAAAACAAATTCCCCCTTAACTTTACCTAGTAAACACTGTGCCCTGGCCCACACTACTCCAGCGAAGGCACAGTCCCAGTACATGTGGCGTATCGTCTCCTCCCCAACGCAAGTTG
Organism: Salvelinus sp. IW2-2015; assembly: GCF_002910315.2. Taxonomy (NCBI): domain Eukaryota; kingdom Metazoa; phylum Chordata; class Actinopteri; order Salmoniformes; family Salmonidae; genus Salvelinus; species Salvelinus sp. IW2-2015. The sequence continues at coordinate 5,979,153 of NC_036859.1, read as the reverse complement.
GTCTCGGACACTGAGGGGATCGTGCCAAGCTATGCCGGTACATGATGGATCGTACCGGCAAGCACTTGTGGAGGCTTAACCAGTTTAGATCCTTGAGGCGATTGTCCAAGCCCCGCACCTGTATGTTCTCCCAGACCACAGCAGGGGTACACACCACAGGGGCAGCACAAACGCTCCGTCTAACCTCCTCGTACAGGTGTCTGTGATCCAAACATACTCGGGCAACTTCAACCTCGGGATGCGCACACAGCCACTTCGCCGCATGGCTGAAGTGCCATGGCAGCTGTTCAGCCCGAGGACCCATGTTGGACCACACCATTACGCTTCTTGCCTGGTACGAGAAGAACACCCGCAGGAAGTAACCGGAGGAATGAATCACCGGATTAGCGAGCTCATTCAACAAAAACGAAACAAAAATCAAGTCCAGCTTGAGTGCGAAGTGTGGAACTCCCCTCCCACCCTCCCCGATGGTTGAGAGCATGCGAGCCCTGGCGACATACTCATACCTGCCCCCCACATGAACTGAAACACGAGCCTTAGTAGCCCCCTCCTCATGCTTGCCGGCAATGGATAGATGTATGCCATGTACAGAAGGGAAGGCAGTACATCCACCTTCAGGACCAGGAACGTGCCCAAGAAAGACAAGGATCTGGCCTTTCACATTGCCAGCTTCCTCTGAACCACAGCAACCCTCATGTTCCAGTTCAGTATCGCGGAGCCGGAGGTCTCAAAGTGGACCCAAAGAATCCTCAGGGCCCCATTAAAGAGAGATAGCCCTCCGGGCACGTCCGTCCTGCCCCGCCATCTGCCGAAATACTTAAGACGACTTGGCGAGGTTAAGGACCAATTATGGCCAAAAAGTCTCCAATTATGGCCAGAGACCTTAGCGGGCACGAGTCCTTGCACAAAAGCAAGGTGGTGTCATCGGCGTACTGTGTCACCTTAACACGCAAACCGCCGCTCCCAGGGACCAGCAAACCTTCCACCCCTACGTCAGCCCTAATGGCAGCCGCTAGGGGCTCCATATAGAGCACGAAAAGGAGTGCCGAGAGCGGGCATCCCTGTCTAACCCCTGAGGAGGGGCCGAACACGTCACCCAGATGGCTGTTAATGCTCACCCGGCACCCCGCTCCCACATACAAAATCTTGATCCACTTTATAAAGCAATCACTAAACCCTAACCTACCTAAAACTCTGAAAAGAAAAGCCCTACTGACGCGATCAAAAGCCTTTGCCTGATCAAGTGCCGCTACCATTAAAGGTAGACTTCTATCCTCAACCCAGGCGATGGAGTCCCTGATCATTTGGATGTTCCACCTAATGGAATGGCCTTCCACCCCACACGTTTGATCCTCATGGACAACGTAGGGAAGGGCTGCGCGCAAATGGTCTGCCATGACCTTAGCTACTATCTTATAATCTACACACCATCCTCTTGAGGGCGTTCTCCACCTCCTCTAGTGTTATCGGGGCCTCCATCGCCTTTCTAATGTCCTCCGGCACACGCCGGGACAAGTGTTCTAAGAACACGGTACCCTGCTCTTCCTCTACTACCCTCTCCTGGGAAAAAAAACAAAAATGGTCAGTTGCCACCGTGACCATCTGCGCCGGCTCCCTGACTATCCTACCCTGTCTATCCCTCACCCCATAAAAAACCTGTCTTACCTGCTTTTACCTAACTGATTTAAAAAACACTGCAGAGCAGGTCTCATTCTGCTCTATGAACTCAGTGTGCACGCTGCAGGAAGGCACGGGCCTTCCGTTCATGCATCTCCCTGAGTTGAGCCTTGAGGCTGGTTGCACGCTCAACGTCCATCGAGCTCCCGAGGTTGCCAGCCTCGTACTCGAGCTCAAGTAAACGTTGGAGCTGCTCCACCTCCCTTCTCTCCTCTCTCACCTTCCTGTTACAAAACCCACTAATAAAAACCCTAATCCTGACTTTGGCTAGCTCCCACCACTCCAACACGCGTCCGCACATTGGTCGGAGACCCTCAAGCTCCCGAAAAAAAAACAGAGAAAGTGTTGACGAAAGCTCGCCCAGGATATCCCGGTCGAGCTTCCAGTACCCCCTATCGAAAAGGCAGACAGGCACTTTGACCCTAAAGAGAACCCCGTCGTGATCTGAGAAACACAGGCAGCAACCGCCCAGACAAAAGCCCCAGGGATTTGGGTAGAAAGACGTAGTCCAGACTCCGCACAACCCCCCGGGGGTTAAGCCACGTGGGGCCCGCCAGCGCCGGAGCAGTGTTACGGCCGCCATCCACCGGACCATGGCTTGCCATAAGTCTGGTGATGGCCCCTACACTACCATCTGCTACCCCTCCTAAATATACATGAAATTCCCCTCCCACAGAGGTGCCAGAAGCTTCACCATCTCCCTGGCACCGTCTGTGGCCCGTATACCCCTATAACCCCGTATACCCCTATAATCCCCTAATACTATGTCTACCCCCAAAACCCTCCCCTGCATCGCTACGTGTGTTCCCTCCACCTTCACCTCCCTTGTGCCAAACAAAATCCCAACCCCTGCTGAGTGGAGTCCCCCCACACTGACTTCCCTTTAACCCACTCTTTTTTTAAACGCATCCCCTCCATCTCTCAAATGCACCTCCTGCAAAAAACAAAATAGTTAAACATATGCTGGACAAACAACTAAAAACGGCCCTTCTTTTTATAGGGTCCCTTAGACCACGAACATTCATTGTCATTATTTTAATGTTTGCCATTTACCCAAACGAAAATTTTAAAAACCCCAGCCCTATAGAGAAGTCATGCACTTACTCTGTCTATGAAGACTGCATCAAGGGACAGGCCCATCTCACCCGTCGCTCCCCCAACCTCTACTTGCAGCTGGCTGTTGGGTGATGTACCCTCTGCCATCTGGGTCTCTGGGACCACCCCCAAAACCTCCGAGGCCCTCTCTTCCACATCAGCCTAACCCCCGACTTGTGGCGCTCATCCTTTTCTCCCCTCGCCCTCCTCACTTCCTCTTCTCGACTGTGGCCTAGGCCACCTTCTCCTGCCCTTCCCTTCTCCTCCATGCATTTTCCTCCTGTCATCCTTTCCCCGGCTGCTGCTGCCGTGTACGAGCCTTGCCTCCCCGGGCACTCCCTGTACAGGTGTTGTCTGCTACCACACCCATGGCACTCTTTTGGCGCTGTGAATAAATGTTGGATTCTGAAATAAATTGGATTCTGAAGTATGTTAACATCTCTAGGGTATGTGGGACGTTAGCGTCCCACCTCATCAACAGCCAGTGATACTGCAGGGCGCCATATTCAAAACAACAGAAATCCCATAATTTAAATTCCTCAAACATACAAGTATTTTACACCATTTTAAAGCTACACTTGTTGTAAATCCAGCCAAAGTGTCCGATTTCAAAAAGGTTTTACGACGAAAGCACACCAAACGATTATGTAAGGTAATGAGCCAAGTCACAGAAAAAGACAGCCATGTTTCCAGCTAAAGAGAGCATTAACAAAAAGCAGAAATAGAGATAAAATTAATCATAACCTTTGATAATCTTCATCAGATGACACTCATAGGACTTCATGTAACACAATACATGGATTTTATGTTCGGTAAAGTTCATATTTATATCCAAAAATCTGAGTTTAGGCAAGACGCTACTGTATCACTTGGCAAAAAGCCTGAGAAAATGCATAGCGCCACATTAAAATGAATGACTATGAAAATTACTATAAAATCAAACTTTCATTAAATCACACATGAAAGATATCAAATTAAAGCTACACTGGTTGTGAATCCAGCCAACATGTCAGAATTCAAATAGGCTTTTCAGCTAAAGCATACGATGCTATTATCTGAGCATAGCACCATTGTAAACAAAAGAGAGAAAACCACCGGTTCCAACTTGCTCAAACATGACGACAAAATAGGTTACCTTTAAACTTTGCCAGAAAATTTCAAACTACTTATGTAATACAACTTTAGGTATTTTTTAACGTTAATAATCGATAAAATTGAAGACGGGATGATATGTGTTCAATACAGGATTAAAACAATATGTAGCACACCAGGAGTGCCTCGACTTCAAGATGGCCGCAATTCTTCATTACACAAAGGAATAACCTCAACCTATTTCTAATGACTGTTGACATCCAGTGGAAGCCGTAGGAACTGCAAGCAAGTTGCTTAGAAATCTGGTTTCCCAATGAAATTTCATTGAAAAGACAGTGACCTCAAATAAATAAAAAGATCTGAATGGTTTGTCCTCGGGGTTTCGCCTGCTAAATAAGTTATGTTATACTCACAGACATGATTCAAACTTCAGAGTGTTTTCTATCAAAATCTACTAATAATATGCATATCTTATCTCCTGGCGATGAGTAACTGGCAGTTGAATTTGGGTATGTTTTTCTTCCAAACATGAAAATGCTGCCCCCTACCCTAGAGAAGTTAAGAACCATAAACGTATTTGGAATGTCTTCCCTAAGTATTTATTTGACTGTTGGTGGTTTATAATTTTTGCTTCAATGTAATTTTGATAAAATCCCAGTAAAGTTGGCCAAATTCCATAAGCAGGCTATTTTAGCTTGTATGTTAGCGTATAACCACAATTTTTCCACTCACAGATACTTTTTATGGAACAACAAAGATATACGATTTTAAAATAAGTCTCTTTTTTTTCATAACTGGTTTGTGAATAAAATTATTTTGGTTGGTCAGTTACTGAATAAGGATGGATATCTTCTCTCATATGGGGAATATCTTGATAAGTTTAAAATTCCAATAAAGAATATGCAATTGTTTTTGATGCGATTCCAAGGGGGTTGTATATCTTTTAAATTCCACTGTGGTTGATGTAAGTAACAGATTTACATGAAAATATATTCATTGGCAATAACATCAAAGATAAATGTAGTAATAAACGGAATTAGGAATATTGTTTGTGATACTACAATTCCCTCAGTAAGATTGTTTTTGTCAGATATCTATGGTGATATACAAATGGGGGAAAGCATGGAAAATTGCTAACAAATATTGTATCAGTAACAAAGTAAAGGAAGTTTAATTTAAAATGTTACAGAAATTATCCTGTGAAACATGTTTTGGAAAGATTCAAGCTGAATATTGAATATAACTGTGATTTCTGTGGAATGGAGAAGGAGACCACTTTGCATTTGTTTTTTACCTGTATTTATAGCAGAATGTTTCGGATTGACATACAGAATTTTGTTATAAAATTGGACCGATTGTACTATTTAATGGTTTTGATATAATGATTTATTTCAGAAATTCTGACATAGATAAAGATGTAGTATATTTAATTCACCTGCTAATAATAATAATAGGTACATTTCATATTCACAAATGCAAATGGTCTAATTCAAAACCTAACTTTTTTCACTCTATAAATGAGTTGAAACAATATGGCACCACTTTAACTAAAATGAAAAACAAAAAGGCAATTAAAACGTGTTGTATTATTAATGAATATGATTTGTTTGTTTAGGATTCCTGGCAATGTAAATAGTTTGTTATTACGCTTGTTTGAATGTGACTATTCCTCTTTTGTTTGATATTTGTTAATTAAAATTTAAAAAAATGCCCTGTAAAAGTTGAAGTCATATTGAACAACTACCAGAGAGAAGCTTCTCTACATAGGATTTGCATACCATATTTTTTCCATATATCAAAATAATACTTTATTGTCAATCAGCAATTACTTACTTAGATAAGGCCTCAGTTAATGGTTGAAAATAACTTATTTCAGTGCCACTGAGTGTATAAAATATTAAGAACACCTGCTCTTTCCATGACATATGCTGACCAGATGAATCCAGGTTATGGCTATAATCCCTTATGGATGTCACTAGTTAAATCCACTTTAATCAGTGTAGATAAAGAGGAGGAGAAAGGTTTTTAAAAATATTGTAAGACTTGAGACAATTGAGACATGGATTGTGTATGTGTGCCATTGAGGGTAAAGGGCAAGACAAAATATTTACGTGCCTTTCAACGGGGCATGGTAGGAGGTGCTAGGGGTACCAGTTTGTGTCAAGAACTGCAACGCTTTTTACGCTCAACAGTTTCCCGTGTGTATCAAGAATGGTCCACCACTCAAAAGACATACCCTGTGGGAAGCATTGGAGTCAACATGGGCCAGCATCCCTGTGAATGATTTGTACACTCAGTACATTAATAGTATTGGTACCGTGTTCTTCCCGTAACCTGTAAAGCTGGAGCAGCCTGCGAGGCAGGGGGAGGTGTAGGTGATGCCATTGTCTGAACACACAGGGTCCCACTCCACAGCCAAGCAGGAGCAGTCTCTGTTACACTCTGACAACAGGCTGCCATCGTACACCAGGGGACCTGGGGGACAGAGAAAATGGCTGATAATAATGATGTTTAAATAATTGTTGCTGAACTATCATTGACATAGGCACAGTGACAAAACAGCCAGGAATCCTGGCTCAGTAACAACCATACTGTATATTCCCACAAGAGGGAGCCCCGGCACAAGCCCATGTGTGTTTTGGTCTAACTCTCCCTCATATTCCACTGATCAAAACTTTTGTTTTTATTAACTCACCCACCAACCAACCAACCGATTAGATGTCAAATTTACTCGTTGTAGGACACGGACAGACCAGCCACCTGAACGTTGTCACACTTAGTGCCAGGCTGCAGAGAGAGGAGGAGGTAGGCCATGAAGGAGGGGACGAAAGACAGCAGGGCTCCAGACACAACGCCAAGCTTATACCTCTTCATCAGTAGACCTCCGAGGAATATCCCCACCGCACCCACAGGCAGGTTCAACTCACCTGGAAAAGTTATACTCACACGTCTTTAGTACTAACAGTGTGCTGGAGTTTGATTTCCACTCATGGTCAACAAACCTACAGGGGATGGGAGAGAACAAAAAAAATGTATTTAATGCCATTCAACATCAGTACTGACAGGAGGGAACATTTCAGTTGGAGCATGTCCAGGTTTCTATGGCTTCGCTGAGACAGGCAGCACAATTCAGTCATTTTTTAAAGTAGTTTGTATTTTGACCAATCAGATATGCTCTGAAAAAGAGCTGATGCGAAAATATCTAATGTGAGTGTTCAAAAGACCAATTAGTGGAACAAATATCATAATTGGCTGCCTGTCTAAACACATCCCTTGTCTCTCTGTCTCTGACCCAAACTTCAGTCCTTGCATCGATTACAGAGGGCTGAAAAGGATTACGATCAAGAATCGTTACCCCCTACACGATGTCCGCCGCCTTGGAGTTGGCCCTAGGAGCCCAATTCTTCACCAAACTGGACCTCCGCCACACTTAAAATCTGGTGAGAATCAGGGAGATGAGTGGGAAACTGCCTTTAACACCTCAAGTGGTCACCGAGTATCTAGTCATGACCTTCGGAATATCTAACTCACCAGCAGTCTTTCAGGCATTGATCAATGACACTCTTAGGGAAATGTTGAATGGGTTCATCTTTGTTTACCTTGACGACATCCTGATCTTCCCCAAAAACCCTCCCGGAACACATACAGCCCTGTCCCACCTCACTCAAGCAGGTTTTTGCTCGAATCCCGAGGCTGACAGGGCATTCATAGAGCTCAAGGGACGTTTCACCTCCGGACCCATCCTCGTTCATCCTGATCCTACTCGTCCCTTTGTGGTAGAGGTGGATGCCTCGGACACCGGAGCTGGGGCGGTGCTTTCACAGCGAACGAGGAGGACAAGAAACTGCACCCATATGCGCCTTTCTCTCCAAGCGGTTCTCGACCAGCGGTTCTCGACCAGCGGAAGGCAACTACGATATAGGCAACCAGGAGCTCTTGGCAGTTAAGTGGACCCTTGAGGGGTGGAGACACTGGTTGGAACCACTGCTTCATCTTCTGGTCTCTTCTCTGCAACTGGGTCCAACCTTACCACGTCACAGTTATAGCATCTCTTAATCCCTTCTCTTAGCCCCAAAACATTATCAAGCAGCTGACCAATTACGCAAGACTTTAGTTCTAAGTTAACTGAGATTAATCAACAACTGGATACATTTCTTTATTTCTAAAGTGAAACTATCCTCCGCATTTGAGTATCTCTACAAGTACAAGTTTAACCAGTATTTCAGTTGTTTTACCGTCCCATGAAGAAGTGTGGCAGGCCTGTGAGGAACTACAGCCATGAGGAAACAGCCCATAGCAATGAGCCTGGGCCGGTGCAGGTTCGCCCCAAAATGGCTGACCACAGCCAGGAACAGCAGGTTACCTGCAAGAAACCACAACACTACAGTAGCCAGGAATTGCAAATGATAAACGCAGTTTTTTTAAAACTAAAAATGGCATATCAGTTTGGATACTAGGCTGCAACAACATAGTATCACATAAAACAATGTTAGGGGTTTGACAGTATAGTTATGGACAAACGCCAGTCAATCAATTAATAGGAACAACTATAAAACTGGACAGTATTGAGAGCAGACTCTGATTGAACCACAACAAAAAATGTATCATACTGTAGTTCTACTTTGTAGTTGTACTTCTCCTTTCCCCCCTCTGATAACCAGGTGGTGAATCGCATCTCTGCATGTCTGGCAGACATATCAGTGTGGATGACGGATCACCACCTCAAGCTGAACCTCGGCAAGACGGAGCTGCTCTTCCTCCCGGGGAAGACTGGCCAGTGCACAGGACTCTCTGCTCATCACGGTTGACAACTCCATTGTGTCCTCCTCCCAGAGTGCTAAAACCTTGGCGTGATCCTGGACAACACCCTCGTCGTTCTCAACTAACATCAAGCGGTGGTAGCCCGTTCCTGTAGGTTCATGCTCTACAACATTCGCAGAGTACGACCCTGCCTCACGCAGGAAGCGGCGCCAGTCCTAATCCAGGCAATTGTCATCTCCCGTCTGGATTACGCTGTTGTCGGGCTCCCTGCCTGTGCCACTAAAACCCCTACAACTCATCCAGAACGCCGCAGCCCGTCTGGTGTTCAACTTTCCCAAGTTTCTCACGTCACCCCGCTCCTCCGCTCTCTCCACTGGCTTCCAGTTGAAGCTCGCATCCGCTACAAGACCATGGTGCCTGCCTACGGAGCTGTGAGGGGAACGCACCTCCGTACCTTCAGCTCTGATCAGGGCCTACACCCACATACAAAGCGGCCAAACTGCCCGTTCCCATCCAACTCTGGCCTGCGTGCTGCCATCCATACCTCATGCAGGACAGTAACAGTTCCCCGACCACCCAGTCCAAACTGTTCGCTGCTTCGGCACCCCAATGGTGGAACACACTCCCTTCACGACCGCACAGCTCACGGAGTGATCACCAACCTTCCGGAGACACCTGAAACCCCACCTCTTTAAGGAATACCTAGGATAGGATAAAGTAATCCTTCTAACCCCCCCCCTTAAAAGAGTTAGATGCACTATTGTAAAGTGGTTGTTCCACTGGATATCATAAGGTGAATGCACCAATTTGTAAGTCGCTCTGGATAAGAGCGTCTGCTAAATGACTTAAATGTAAATGTAGTCTGTATCTGGTTTTAAATACATGAATTCTCAAGCAACTCAATGTTATTGTTGATACCCATCTCAAAGCTGCCGTCTATGAGTCCGATGAGAGAGCTGGACAGGTCAAAGTGTCTCTCTGAGTGATGGCACTCTTCATGTAGGTCCCTGACTGAGCTTTGGTGAAGGAGGCGAATGACAGGGCCACGATGAACTGCTGACAAACACAAGAGAGAGAACATTAGTGTGTGTTTGTCCATGTGTATGTGTATGCGTCGATGCGTGTGCAGACAGAGTGCATGTGTAGCTGAGGTGGCCTGCAATAGTAAAAAGAACGGACACAAGTTTACGTCTGCAAAGTTCTGCCRCTTTCTTTATTCTGAAGAATGTTTTTTTTCTCTTGTTCAATTGTCTATTTTCTTGTYAGTACTTTGAAAATATTCACATCAAACAAGTGCACACTTTAAATTACACAACATAAATGCACTTTACCTAAAGCAGAATTCAAAAATGTTCCACAAATAACACTGTCTTAGTGTATGGTTTCACATGAAAACCRCATTGTATTTCACATTCATACAATAGAAACACCTATATATGAAAACATAAATAACTGAATGTTTTTCTATATACCGCTACCTCTATAGAAAACTGACAACAATACATTCAGCTTTAAGATAGTGRCACCTMYAGAAAATCGTCTCTCTCTCACTGTATGCACTAAAAGTCCACCAGACTGAGCGTGCTCGGCCAGTTTACCAGCTAGTGAGCACAATTTTACACAAAACCAATAACATGTCAAACGAACTCAGAAATCCCTAACAAATGGATTTTTTATAAAAAATCTCCTAGACAAAATTACATTTACATTTAAGTCATTTAGCAGACGCTCTTATCCAGAGCGACTTACAAATTGGTGCATTCACCTTATGACATCAAAATCCAGTACAAGTAAGCTACAAGTAAGCTTCTGTTACATACCTGTAATAGTAAAAAGAACAGACACAGTTTAYCTCTGTAAAGTTCTGATCCTTATTCTGCAGAATGGTGAGCGCTTTGCCAGAACTTGCTGTTTCTCCTGCTACAACAGTGCAATACCGCCATCTATTGGCCGGATGGACTGCTAACGAAAGCATGAAGAAAATACAATTTAGATAAATTAAGACAAATACATAAACAAATTGGGGGGGGGGTATAATAAATGGGTGTCTGTTTTTAGTGACTTTGTTTTCAACCCATTACACATGCACAATCGTACATGTGCATTTTAAAGCATTATTAAGAACCTTGAGTGTGGAACTGCAGGGCGTTTACGCAAAAACCACATGAATTTCACGAGAAGTTTTCCAAGAGCATGTTTTCATGTAATCTTATGTGAAGATAATGTGATAACATGTAAAGCAACATGTGATTACATTAAACTACACATGTGAAAACGTGATCATGTTGTGTTCCAAAACATGTTTTCACATGATTTCACATAAAATGTTAGTTGAAATCATGTGGTTTTCTGTAAGGGCAGGAATATAAGATGCATTTTGATGTTATGTTTGATGTTACATGATCTCAAAAATGCAATGTTCTTTGAGGTTCTTCCATGTTCCTTTCCATGTATTTTCCATTTTACTTTCCCTCAGTCCTTTTCACTTTCCTTGACAAAACAAGCTCTGTCTCTGTCAAGACTTATTCAGAGCTACCATGAATTGAAAGCAGCTTCTGACGGATTTTAAACCATTCAACAAATAGTTTTATAATGAAAAGTAGACCCAACTAAACAACCTGGATTCTTTACACACACATTGAAAGCCAAAAATCTCACATTTGGACTCATCAGACCAAAGGACAGATTTCCACCAGTCTAAGGTCTATTGCTCGTGTTTCTTGGCCCAAGCCAGTCTATTCTTATTATTGGTGTATGTCCTTTAGTAGTGGTTTCAATGGAGCAATTCGACCATGAAGGCCTGATTCACGCAGTCTCCTCTGAACAGTGCATGTTGACATGTGTGTGTTTCTTGAACTCTGTGAARCATTTATTTGGGCTCCAATCTGAGGTGCAGTTAACTCTACTGAACTTATCCTCTGCAGCAGAGGTAACTCTGGGTCTTCCTCACAAGAGCCAGTTTCATAAAGCGCTTCATGGTTTTTGCGACTGCACTAGAAGAAACGTTCAAAGTTCTTGAAATATTCCATATTGACTGACCTTCATGTCTTAAGTAATGATGGACTGTTGGTTCTCTTTGCTTTTTTCAGCTGTTCTTGGCATTATATGGACTTGGTCTTTTACCAAATAGGAATGTCTTCTGTAAACCATCCCTACCTTGTCACAACACAACCTATTGGCTCAAACGCTTTAATAAGGAAAGAAATTCCACAAATTCACTTTTAAGAAGGTACACCTGTTAATTGAAATGCATTCCAGGTGACTACCTCATGAAAAGGTTTGAGAGAATGCCAAGAGTGTGCAAAGCGGTCATCAAGGAAAAGGATGGCTACTTCGAAGAATCTCAAATCTATTTTGATTTGTTTAACACGTTTTTGCTTACTACATGATTCCAATTGTGCTATTTCATAGTTTTGATGTGTTCACTATTATTCTAAAATGTAAACAATTGTAAAAATAAATTAAAACCCTTAAATGAGTAGGTGTGTTTGCAAAGTAGGTGTGTAAGTGTGATATTGAAAATATGGTACACTCCAGGGGTGCAAAGCTCTTGGAGACTTACCCAGAAAGACTCACAGCTTTAATCGCTGCCAAAGGTGATTCTAACATGTATTGTCAATACTTATGTAAATGAGATATTTCTGTATTTCATTTTCAATACATTTGAAAAATAAAATTGAAACATGTTTTCACTTTGTCATTATGGGGTATTGTCTGTAGCTGGGTGAGATGATTAAAAAAACTATAATTTAATCCATTTGGAATTCAGGCTGTAAGAAAATAAAATTAGGAATAAGTTAAGGGGTATGAACACTTTCTGAAGGCACTGTATATCTGTAAGAAAGTGATAAATGAGCAACTCTTTGAAAGGGGGTCATATAAACATTGCCTTATTTAAAAGCACATATACATTGTCCAATCAACATCCACACATTGATTTTATTCAAACACAAACACACTTGGAATAAAGTGTGTGTGAAATTAGCATTAATGTGTGTGTATGTGTGGGGGGTCAAGTTTAGACGGTCGTACCATGGACAGCAGCGATATCGGCAGAGCAATATCTGTCATTCAGCACTACATGACAGTAGACAGCGGCCATCTCATGTGAAGTTGGCACTGGGGAAATCCCATGTCATGAGAAACGAGGCCTAGGAGGCAAAAAGACTGAAGGAGAAGACTCCCACAGGAACTCTATGCTWAACTGTTCTGCCACATTCATTTCAAATGTTACATCTTTCGATTTGTAAATAATAGGGAATACATCTGCAAATAATTGAAACTGACTATTCAAATTACACTGTACAGCTTTAGTGTGTCTGTGCATCATAGGTACAACTGTAAGCAATTCCGTTCTCAAATGTCTGTTTAATGTGAGAGAAAAAAAGAAAAACACCTGTTAGTCCATTACAATGCGGACTGTCATGCATTTCTACTATTACCAACAAGACAACGAAGTGATACGTGCCATGGAGACTTATAACGGATACTTTCCAAACACCAAAGTTCCCACGCTRAGCGATATTGTTTACTACACAATTATGCATACAATCCAAGGCATACGTTTATTGTCATTTATACTCTTATTTTTAACCGAATATCTTTGTAAAAGTGTTCATTGTGTCAATTCAGAGCTCGGAAATGTTGGAATAATGTACTTAAGGGGACTGACACTCAAGGCGCACAACACAACAACCACATTTTCAATTGACAATCATTGTTTTAAATGGATGTGGTCGATTGTTTATATATGCCTATACAAATCTATGTATTTAACTTGTAAACCAAGGTTGGATTAGTAGGTCTAAGCAACATGCACCTGGATAATYGCKTYATGAATCGGGACGGGCTCCTACGTCCTCATATACACATTATGACATAATAAAGAGCTTAATCTTTCACGAAATAAAGACATAGAAGCATACCCAATTATACAGGTTCTACACATTCCATTTCTCCATGGCAATAGAATGTAAACATTCTATTTTGCGCCAAACATCGCCTACAACTCAATTCTAAGTGCAGCATATTGGACGACTCCACAGTCATTGATCATTCGCGACTTTAAGTCATTCCTGTTATCTCTAGAGCAGGGGTGTCAAAGTCAAATGGACGGGGCCAAATAAAAAATTTAGCTACAAGCCGAGGGCCGGACTGTTCGAATGTTCATTGAATTTTTTTTAAATGACCGATATAGTCTAGTGAACCTAATTGAACCTACTGAAAACCTAACAAATATATTCCAATATGATCAGATAAATAAAGCAATATTTTCTTATGGCTCTGTCAGTAATCTTTAATTTTCAACAGACACAAAAGACAAATTTCCTTATATAAAAATCCCCATAACATGAACATTAAATGAAAGAAACCGGTATTCAAGGCACCATCAGTAGCCTATATTTTCTATTTTAGCAAAAGTGGGCTAAATTACTTCAAAGAAAAAAACAATAATAGCAATTTTCTATCATCCACTCAACTGAAATATTTTTAAAATAAATTGGATTGAAATACAATAAAATAAAGTGCAAAAATCTATTAATCAAAAACAACACTTTGTTTAAGGAGAAGTAACATGCAGTGAAAACAAATATTAAACTTGAACTTTTAAACTTGAACTGAGTAAAAACTCTAAATATGTGATTGCACAGTAATGTTCACTTTTCTGCTCAGACTCACATTTTAAAAGAGTTGCCTTTTTTCTGGGCAAACTTCGTCACAAACTTTAATCATGCAGTTTTTGATGAAAATCCCCTCCGTAAATGGCCGGGCTGATTTAGCGATCTCTTCTGCCAAAATAAAACTGGCCTTGACAGCAGCCTGGCCTTTGTGATTTGGCTTTTTGAACAGAGCCTGTCGAGATTTGAGGCCTCGTTTTAATTCCTCTGCCTTTAGCCTTTGTTCCATGTCCATTATTCTTGTTTTTTGTCCGCGGTTTCGTTTCATAATGTCGTCTCAGATTATACTCTTTCAGTACCGCCACACTTTCTCCAACACAGAAGACACACAGGTTTTCCAGCTTTACCTCCGGAACATATACTCCGACTCCCACCTTGTTGAAACCCCCGGTTTTCTCAGTGGTCACCTTCCGTTTTGCCATTTTTGATGGTATCTGAAAGTTAATTTTTTACTGTATGCTGACGACTGCTGCTGCCAATAAATATGAAAATGAAGCAGCCTTACTGCTCGGCGTCACCATTGCATTTGCGAAATGTAGTATTGGTGCGGTAAAAGATTCTGCGGGCTGCGGCTTGCTGCGGTTCTGCGTCGGTTCTAATAATAAATCAAGATCAATCCCAGGGCCGTAAAAAACCCTTCTTCTGACCTCCTGAACATATGTGCTCTAGAGCATCCCGTATATCTATAGCGCTGCACATTCTTCCCCATCTTACCTGGATAGGGTTTGGTCATTCGGAGATTCACTATATGTCCCCAAAGGTAATCTTAGGAGAAATTATTTTAGCATACTGTAAATGCTGTGCATAATGTGCATACACAAAGCAATTATTATTTTCATTATCTCAAAGGAATTTCTGTAAACAGCCGTGTTATTTCAACTCTGCAGGCCTGCTGGGAGAAACATATTACAATAAACAGGTAAGATTCATCCCACAAAAACATAAACAACAGAAAGACAGTTTAGAGAAGTTGGTCATAAGGGTTCTAATATCACTTGGCAAATTGTCAGGCAGTGAGCAGTTGTGAAATGTTGCAGAAGGCCCTTCTGAAAGCACATTAGATATGGTATTTCGTGGCACGGTCTCACACCTACCTCATCTGCAAAGAAGAGCTCATGTCCACTTATCTTGCTGCTCCAGAGTCAAGGCCAGGTCCCGCCCCCATGTTCACCACGGAGCACTGATGAGCAACTGGCTGGTCTCAGGCAAAATCTACTTGGGAGAGTTGAGTAGGCCACGTCAAGCAACTCACCTTCACTGCCATATCCCTGCCACCAGGCGAGCATCAGGAGGTGTGGGGTAAAATAACAACAGAAAAATCAGAACCAGGAAAGTTAATTGCTTCTGTATTTGATTTGAAGGGTGTGGAAGGAAACCCTGGAGGAGGGAAACGACCTCGCTCGGCAGGTAAGAGAATGAGAGTTAGAGACATACTACAAGTTAATGAGCTCTTCACTAGCCTTTCAACAACTAGTTAGCACAGCAGGATAGATCTGTTGTGAAATTACAGTAATGGGACTTCCTGTTTCATACTGCAGGCCTGGGAAGTAAACACTTGCCTAAAAATGATGGATATAGAGCACGAGGCTTTCTGCAAGTTCCGCCGCTCCATGCACCCCACCTCGCCAGCTGACATGTGAGTTCCATGTACTGCCCTGCATATGACTTGATCCATTTATCTACACATCTGTAACTACGCAGAAACAGACTAAGACAGTGTTCTATGTGAGAACATTGCACATCGTTTAGCTTTGTCTTCTCCTTTTTGTTGATTTCAGCGATCCTAAGGTCCACAGCATCGTGGAGAGAGCTGTGAGAAGCATTCTGGGCGAGCAGTCCAATGAGCCCCGTAGCAACCTGCTCAGCCCATCTCAGGTGGTGGTGGAGGTGGTGCCCAGGCTCCTCCTGGCCCTGTGGCTTCAGCCAGAGGAAGGCCATTCAGAGCACCCAATCCTTATAAGCGGGATGGCCGTGGGCATGGTGGCGGCCGTAGTGGAGAAGCTCTCCTGCATGTTAAAGGACCCTTCCCCTCACATCCCTTTCGCCCGGGCTGCTGCTTTTGACTCTGTGCGGTCGATCCTCGSGAGAATCAGTCAGTCCTTCTCCACGGATGACCTCCAGAGCCCTTTTTATATGAGCTCTGTCTGTGCCTTTGTGGCGTACGAGGTGCAGAGCTGCTTCCAGCCCCCTGCAGCCACCCTACCAGTCCCCCCTGTCCTCGTGGTGGCCGTCTCCACCACACTACCAGCTGACATCCAAGCAGGTGAGTAGCAATGATAGAGAGCACTCTGACAGATGCCTTTTCTGATGACATCTTGGTGACTTGTAGTAATAGAACTCATCAGGATTATTGTTGTCACCCATAACAGAGGAAGATCCGGCATCTTCCCACCTGGAGGTTAAAGACATCACCCCTAACACAGTGGCAGACCAGGCTTCTTCCCACCTGAATGTTGTGGACATCACCACTTACACAGAGGCAGAGCCCATCTCTTCCCTCTTGGAGGTTGTGGACGTCACACCTGAAGAAAGGACTCTCACGATGGCMGTCTTCGCCCCTYTGCCAGCTMACATCCAAGCAGGTGAGTAACACTTAGAGAGCACTCTGACAGGTGCCGTTTGTCATGACATCTTAGTAGAACCTTTCAACTGGCCAGTGTTTAGAACCTACRGTTTGCATTTGTTTACATTCTGTCCCTCTTTTTTCCCTTTCCAGAGGATGTTGCTGTGGTCATCCCGGATGTCATCCCACACGTCACCAAGGATGTGACACTGGATGTTCCATGCAGAGCAAGGAAAGGGGCAGTCCGGCGATTTTTTTTTTGCAGTCTTTGGAGGGCAGTGTGCTGCTGCGCCTGCCACAAGGAAGAGGWGGAACAATATTAATTATTCATCAGACATTCAGAAATGGGATTGAACCATAGAACATTAAATTATTCGCATTATAATTGGATTCAATTCTGCTTTTCTTCTGTTTGATACTTAATTTCAGAACTTTTCTAAAAACTTTCACTTTGCAAGTGTGGAGTAGGTTGTGTAAATACCTGGGAAACATCCCAATTTTAATGCTTTTAATAATTTAATTTAAAAAGAAAAAGTATTAATTGACAACAAAAAAACTAAGGGGGCTCAACCAATTTGAGTTGTGGTGCAACCAAAAACATGAATCATCGTAGAAAAGGAAAAAGCGCAACGCTTGCTCACTATAAAAAATTCATTATTTTATTCAAGCAAGGTTAAAAGATTAACGTTTCGGCCTAGTCTATGACGATATGCAAGTTGYGTTTGCCCAGTAAAAGGGTGACCCAGACTCTTGAGGGTTGAAGACAGTGAAAAATGATCATTAAGTAAATGGGACTTTTCMATTTTTTTATAAAAATCTTTAATTAACATGAATTTAAATACAATTGACTTGAGGATCAGAGCAGGCTGACTGGCTAGCCCTGAAGGCCCTCTACCTCTGTGTGGTTCATCTCAACCAAGAGGTTGTGTGGGTTGTCTTTCTCTCTGTGGGTATGAATCACTATGACCTCTCCCTCTGCCTGCCATTTGGCTGATCAGAAGCCTTCTGCTCTTTCTTGCTCACATGAACAGGATGAATGGCCTCTGGGGTAACCTATCTAACGCCTCTTCCACCTCTTTCTGACTGTGTTCGACTGAGGTCACTCGTTCTCTCTCCCTGGGTGTTGGATAGTTCCTCCTCCTCTGTGTCTTTGTGAGTTTGGAGGGAGTTATCCTGTTCCGGCTCCCTCTTACGGTGTGTACCGTAATCTCTTTCGGTGTGTTGAGGGGTTCAGTGGTTTTGGAGGGAGTCTGAAGTTTGATCTCTAGCGATGAGTGTGGGGTCTGTCCCGTGGTGGTGTCCCCCTCCCTCCTWAGGAGGAGCCACTGAGACATGTGATGAGGCCAAGGAAGATCACTCTGCAAGGATGGGATAGGACACATCACAACACTGCTGCTCATTCATATTCAAACACACCTCAGAGTACGGACACAAACATGGACGCACCCTCCCCCCACGCGCACAATGAACCTGTACATATCAGAATCATACATTCGACAGCCACCTCTTCCCCCACATGTATTGATCCCCCACCTCAAACATGTTGAGTCAATTCCAGATGCTGGAATGGTGCTGGAATGCAGGTGCAGTAGGGCCTAGTATGTAATAATGTGATACCATGTGTACCCCATATCCTGTGTTTGTGTTGATGTTTTTTAAAATTGTATTTAACTTTTATTTAAACAGGGAGTCACATTGACATTAAACATCTATTTTACAAAAGTGCCCGGTTGCGCTCAAGATGGCGACATGAGAGGGTGTAACATTTCTAGCTGAGGAACAATTTTAGGGTTTTCTCACAAAGTTTATAGTTTTAGACTGCAGTTGCAATTAGTTTTTTTTTCACAAAAAATGATGTCTAACCATACAATGTAGCTATTTTGAATAATTTTGTAATTAATCAAACCATTGAAATATATTTTTGACGATTTCCAACGAACAAGCTAGCTATCGAAAAGTGTCAGCGTGTGTAGTTAAGTTAGCCTGCTAACGTCTTCATAGAGCTAGTAGCATGTAATCAGGACAAGACCAAACTGTTGCTGAGATAATGGATGTTGAAACTTCCAAGGAGAAAAGAGGCATTGTTGAAACTCACTCATATGCTTGCAGTGTAAAAAAGGGGGGTGAATGCGATTCATACCCGAATACCCCAACCAAGGAGCAACTTCCAAAGACGCTGAGAAGTGAACCATCAATGAGCCAGCTACAAGACAACATCGTCCGCATCCTCACGGCTAAAATCAAAGAGAGCGCAGATGACATCACGAATTTGGTGTAAAAGAACACTATCAGTATCGTTAACCTGAAGAAATCGATTGATTTCAGTGCTGAGGAAGTAAAAACTCTGAAGCAGCAGAACGCAACATTGAACATTCAGGTTGCAAAGCAGGAGAAGAAACTCACTGAAATGGAGTCAAAGGTAAACGAGAATGACCGGAATTTATGGAATAGCAGAAAAATCTGACGAGAACATCAAAGCAAGAGTGAAGGACATTTGCAGAAGCTCGGAATCGTCTGTGGCCGATAATTGAGAGAGCAAGGAAGGATGGGAAAAGTGCATACTTTGCGGGAGCTAAGGCTTTTGTTAATGGAAGGGAAATTCACGCAAAATGACCTCCAGCAGGCCACAAATGTGCATGTGTCAGCATATGGTCTCACAAGGGGTCTGAGGATCTCATCTCGGTACCTAATGGCAGTCAGGCTACCTCTGGCGAGCACATGGAGGGCTGTGCGGCCCCACAAAGAAATGCCACCCCACACCATGACTGACCCACCGCCAAACCGGTCATGCTGGAGGATGTTGCAGGCAGCAGAACGTTCTCCACGGTATCTCCAGACTGTCACGTCTGTCACATGTGCTCATGTGCTCAGTGTGAACCTGCTTTCATCTGTGAAGAGCACAGGGCGCCAGTGGCGAATTTGCCAATCTTGGTGTTCTCTGGCAAATGCCAAACGTCCTGCACGGTGGTGGGCTGTAAGCACAACCCCCACCTGTGGACGTCGGGCCCTCATACCACCCTCATGGAGTCTGTTTCTGACCGTTTGAGCAGACCCATCGCAATTTGTGGCCTGCTGGAGGTCATTTTGCAGGGCTCTGGCAGTGCTCCTCCTGCTCAAAGGCGGAGGTAGCGGTCTGCTGCTGGGTTGTTGCACTCCTACGGCCTCCTCCACGTCTCCTGATGTACTGGCCTGTCTCCTGGTAGCGCCTCCATGCTCTGGACACTACGCTGACAGACACAAGCAACCTTCTTGCCATAACTCGATTGATGTGCATCCTGGATGAGCTGCACTACCTGAGCCACTTGTGTGGGTTGTAGACTCCGTCTCATGCTACCACTAGAGTGAGAGCACCGCAGCATTAAAAAGTGACCAAAACATCAGCAGAGGAAGCATAGGAACAGAGAAGTGGTCTGTGGTCACCACCTGCAGAACCACTCCTTTATTGGGGGTGTTCTTGCTAATTGCCTATAATTTCCACCTGTTGTCTATTCCATTTGCACAACAGCATGTGAAATTTATTGTCAATCAGTGTTGCTTCCTAAGTGGACAGTATGATTTCACAGAAGTGTGATTGACTTGGAGTTACATTGTGTTGTTTAAGTGTTCCCTTTATTTTTTTGAGCAGTGTATATGAAGTTTATTCTTGGTTCTCAGAGACCAGGCCATTTTTGACAATGTGAATGATGTGGATGACAAGTTGAGAGGCACTATAGTTGCATGTTTTTGAATGGGTGAAAAGTAGCCTTCCAGCAGACTGGGTTTCAGTCAAATAAGATGAGATTAGGGGAGATCTGTATGTTTTAAACCGAATCTATACATTAGCCATGGGGATATGGAAAGCATTGTCTAGTGCACATATGTCAGAGTCAAGGCCGCGGGCCACATCGGCCCGCGAGAAGGTTTTTTAACGGCCCCTGGGATGATCTTGATTTATTATTAGAACGGCCGCAGACCGCAGCCAAGCCGGCAGCCCGCAGATCTTTTTCACGCACAATACTACATTTCCCAATGCAACGGTGACGCCACCGAGCAGTAGGCTGCTTCATTTCAATATTTATTGGCACAGCAGTCGTCAGCATCACAGTAAAATTAACTTTCAGATACCATCAAAAATGGCAAAACGGAAGGTGGACACTGAGAACCGGGGGTTTCAAACAAGGTGGGAGTCGGAGTATATGTTCAGCGGAGGTAGCTGGAAAACCTGTGTGTCTTCTGTGTGGAGAAAGTGTGGCGGTACTGAACAGAGTATATCTGAGACGACATTATGAAACGAAACACGCGGAACAAAAACAAGAATATGGACATGGAACAAAGGCTACAAAAGGCAGAGGAATTAAAACGAGGCTCAAATCTCGACAGGCTCTGTTCAAAAAGCCAAATCACAAGGCCAGGCTGCTGTCAAGGCCAGTTTTATTTTGGCAGAAGAGATCGCACAAATCAGCCCGGCCATTTACGGAGGGGGATTTCATCAAAACTGCATGATTAAAGTTTGTGACGAAGTTTGCCCAGAAAAAAGGCAACTCTTTTTAAATGTGAGTCTGAGACAGAAACACACATTGCCGAGAGAGTAGACCAGCTTGTCATCAATCTAAAAGAGCAGCTTGTGAAAAAGGGAAAAGATATTTCATTGCATATTCTTGGCTGTGGATGAGAGCACGACATTTCTGACATTGCCCAGTTGTCAATTTTTCATCCGCGGAGTGGCTCCAGCCTAAGCGTGACAGAGGAGTTTTTGGCTTTAACGTCCTATGCATGGCACAAACTACGGGGCATGATTTGTATGAAGAGGTGTCAAGATGTGAGTAAAATGAGATGGAGCTGCCTTGGGAAAAACTCGTGGGTTTGACAACCGACGGAGCACCTGCGATGTGTGGGACACAGGAGCGGACTGGTGGCGAAGATACGGGAAAAGATGCAAGAGGAAACGCGACAGGTGAGCTGACAGCTTATCATGTAATCATACACCAGGAAGCGTTGTGCGGTAACTTGAAAATGGAGCATGTAATGAGCATCATCACGCGCACAGTTAACTTTAATAGAGCCAAAGTGTTTGAATCACCGCCAGTTCAAGGCATTTCTGACGGAGTTAGAAACGGATGCATGGTGATTTGCTTATACACAGAGGTGCGATGGCTAAGCCAGGGACGGTGCTTCAAAGATGTTTCGAGCTTCGTGAGGAGATTTGTCTGTTTCTTGGACAGCAAAGGGAAAGCACAACACAACTCGAGACGAAATGTTTCTGTGTGAAATGCTTTTCTGTGTGACATTAGAGTCATCTGAATGCAATGAAACTTGCAGCTGCAGGGTCGGGATCATGTCATGTCTGATATGTACAGTACAGTGAAGGCATTTAAAACCAAACTGACTCTGTGGGAGACGCGATGCGGAAAGAAAATTTTGAGCCACTTTCCAGCTGCCAGACCATGAAAGAGAAAGCTCTCTAACCAAGTGCGTTCCCGAAGCGCACAGTTGGCTGATAAAATAGGTATGGCTTGCGCTGCCTTTCGACGCCGATTTGCTGACTTTGAAGGCACAAAAAGCAGGTTGGAAACTGCTCGGTAAACCCTTTGCTGTTTGACGTGGAAGCTCACCACCAAACCTCCAATGGAGTTGATTGACCTCCCAATGCAATGATGCACTGAGGGAAATATGGCGGCAGTGGGTGCTGCGGAGTTCGCACCGTTTCCTCCCCGACACATGCCACCAGCTGGCGCATCAGGCTGCTCAATGTTGTCTATGTTTGGCAGCACATACCTGTGTGAACAACTGTTTTCTTTTGATGAACCTGAACAAAACATTCAACAGAAGTCGACTTACTGTGAACCACTCCACTCAATTCTGAGGATTTCCTCAGCTCAGAGCTTACGCCGAACTTGATGAACTTGTGGAAAAGATGGGACAACCACCAAGTATCACCCTCAACCTCAAACAAGTGAACATTACTGTGCAATACATATTTAGAGTTTTTACTCAGTTCAAGTTTAAAAGTTAAAGTTTAATATTTGTTTTCACTGCATGTTACTTCTCCTTAAACAAAGTGTTGTTTTTGATTAATAGATTTTTGCACTTTATTTTATTGTATTTCAATCCATTATATTTTAAAATATTTTCAGTTGAGTGGATGATGAAAATTGCTATTATTGTTTTTTTCTTTGAAGTAAATTTAGCCCACTTTTGCTAAAAATAGAAAATATAGGCTACTGATGGTGCCTTGAATACCGGTTTCTTTCATTAATGTTCATGTTATGGGGATTTTTTATAAAGGAAATTTGTCTTTTGTGTCTGTTGAAAATTAAAGATTACTGACAGAGCCATAAGAAAATATTGCTTTATTTATCTGATCATATTGGAATATATTTGTTAGGTTTTCAGTAGGTTCAATTAGGTTCACTAGACTTATGCGTCATTTAAAATTTTTCAATGAACATTCGAACAGTCCGGCCCTCGGCTTGTAGCTAAATTTTTTATTTGGCCCTCCGTCCATTTGACTTTGACACACCCCTGGTCTAGTGTCAGAACAATCAATTAAAATAAAATGTTACTGACAGGCCTGCTGCTGAAAAGGTGTGGGTTAAACTGTTTCCGAGGTTGGATGTTACTGTATTATGGAAAAATTTATACTCATCTAGAAATAAATTGGAATGTGAAAATAATGACTTTAAATTAAGGCATAATCGTATATTTACAAAAGTGGTCTTGCATCAAATTAATAGGGAATTTATAAGAGAAAGTGATATGTGGTGGGGTACCGGAAACTTTAATGCACTTGTTTGTAGAATGCGAGGAATTAAAATATTTTTTGTAAAGGAATTTTTATGTAAAAACTTGGATTTAAATTTTTTTAAGTATGTGTGGGAGGAATTGGTTTTGATTGCTGTGTGTGATACATGTGATGGGGTTAATGTGTATTTTGTTGAATGTTGTTTTGAGTTTTGTTAGATATGCTACTTTGTGGGAGAAATTATGCGTATTTTGAGGGGAAGGGGGTAAGGTTGTGGAGTGTTCAAGAAGCATAGATATTTTTTACTGTTATAGAATGTAACATTTTGATAAAGCTTTCTTTGAGGGGAGTGGGTTAATTGCAAGGGTGGATGGTGGAGGAATCACTTATTTTTGAAAGCATTGTTTTGTTATTTTATAGTTGATAGGGGGTTGCTTTTAACCTGCCTATTTTTGTGAGTGAAATTTATGCTTTAGTCTTGACTATTTGTCAATTAGTCTTTCTGTATCTTTATTTCTTTTGGTTCTTTGTTTTGATAGGCAGGTAAACAATTCCCCTATGTTAGTCTAGTGTATTGTTCATTGTCACGCCCTGACCTTAGTTCCTTTTTTATGTCTCTATTTTGGTTTGGTCAGGGCTCGAGTTGGGGTGGGCATTCTGTTTTTTTCCTAGGTTTTCTTTTCTATGTGTTTGGCCTGGTATGGTTCCCAATCAGAGGCAGCTGTCTATCATTGTCTCTGATTGAGAACCATACTTAGGTAGCCTTTTCCACCTGGTGTTTGTGGGTAGTTGTTTCCTGTTTTGTGTTGTGTCACCTTTCAGGACTGTTTTGATTTTCTTTGTTTCACTTTGTTATTTTGTGTTCAGTTATATTAAATTAACATGGACACTTACCACACTGTGTTTTGGTCCGATCTTTCCTGTTCCTCAGATGAAGAAGATCGTTACATTAATTCTATAGATATCGTAAAGAAGAAAACAAATACGCCTGATCTTGTCTGATCTCGGAAGCCCAGCAGGATCAGCCCAGGTTGGGAGACTGCTTGGGAATACCAGGTGCTGTTACGCTTTTTGCCCAGTCAAGTATACTCTTCTCAAAACAATAATGGCAATTTTAAAATGGAATGGCTATTCCTTTTGCTCAGTTTTTTGAGTTACATAAACTTGAAATAGTCTATCCAACTATTCTTCTGTGGCGTACGGCCATACCATCCTGAGTGAGCACTTCCTGATTGGAGAAGTGACGACAGGTGCGAGTGTTTGAGCTGTGAGTGAGTGTTTGCTTGAGTGTTTGCGCGAGAGCTATTTTTTGTTTATTTTTTTGGACTTCGCAATATAATTTATTGTTTTTTTCATTTGAATAGTTTTAAGTTTGGTTAGTTTTCCCCCCTTGCAGTTTTGCTGCTTGGGGGAGAGTTTTTTTTTTTGATTCATTTTTTGATTTATTATGACGGACAACATGGAAACGACAAACGGAATGGACAAGGACAACGAAAATGCGCAACGGAAGAAAAATGAAGATAAAGGAGGAATGAAATATGGCAAAGAATACACTGTGGCAATTGAGTTGGTAGGAGAAGAAAAGGTGACGACAATGGAACTACTACGAGCAATTAAGGAGGTGTGTGGAGAGGTGGTGGGATGCCGAATGAAAGGGGATAAGAAGTATGAAATTACGATGAGAAATGGAAAAGGAAAAGAACGTCTAATGGATGGATTACGGATAAAGGACACCAGGATTATGGCGAGAGATATGAATGTGAAAGAATTGGTGGTGTCTTTCATGAATCTCCCAGTATACATAGAAGATAGCTTGCCCAGTATCACACTGAGTAGCTGGGGAGTAACGGCCGTCTCGGAGATAAGGAGGAGAGTTTGGCCAGGAACGGAGGTGGTTGAAATGTGCACATATTTTCCAGTTTTTTCAATATTCACCTTGCAGCCATAAGAGGTTATTAAGAAAGGGAGGTGGATGAGGGGTGTGTAAAGGAGATTTTAGGTAGTGTGGATGTGT
>NC_036859.1:5924712-5947633 GCF_002910315.2 Salvelinus sp. IW2-2015 | reverse complement strand
CGGGACACGATTTGCAAGTAATTCACAGAAAAGTTATTCATTGCCATATTCTACAAGAATTGAGACGTGGTGGGGCAGAATATTCAGAGGTATTCATGACAAACAGGTCAGAGTTTGTCGGTTGTGCATTCAACCCGGGCACATAGTAAAGACTGCCCGAATTTAAGTGTTTAAGTGGGCAATCAAGGCCAATTATGCGAGAGAAGGAAAGGAATTTTTGTGGTGGATGAGAAAGAGATTGGCGGAGTGCAACTGTGGAGAGGTTAGGCTGAAGAGGGGAGTCAAGACTATTCGAGGAAGCAGTGTATTGTGCAAGAAGGAGAAAAGAAGGAGGAGAGGACGTGGTGGAGGGTGGAGAGACGGAGGAAGGAAGAAGGAGAAGAAGGACCAGAAGATAAATGAAATTGGGAGCAGTATGGATCGAAATAAGAAGAGGAGTTTTCAGGAGGAGGGGGGGAGTGGACTGGGGGAAGCACGGGGGACTCACAGGTTTTGGGGGAAAGCACAGCACTAACAAGTACCTCGGGGGTGAAGAAAGGAGAGGGTTTTGGTTTGAGACAATAACAGACGGAGATGACACGGGGAGCACAACGACGACTTACATGAGCGGAGATGAACGGAGGAGCACACGATGACAATACAGAGACGGATGAACACGGGGAGCACAACGACTATACCAGAAACGGAGATGAACGGGGGCACAACGGATGTGGATGCAAGAGTTGTTGGCTGGATAAATGGACTTGGAGGAGATATCGGACACAATGATGGGGAAAAGATGAAAAGAACGAGGAAGATACAGGAAGGGAAAGCGGGGGAGGAGGGGGGAGAAAGGGTGGAAGAGGAAAGAAACTGGATAAAGGTAAGGATAATGAATAATATTTTATTATTTTATTATTTTAGAATGGTAATATAATGTCAATAAATGCAAATGGTTTGAGAACAATGGGAAATTTAATAGAATAGTACAATGAAGAATTCAGATATTTTTATGTATTCAAGAACCACTGGGATAATGTATGTGTTTTAGAAGTAAAAAAAATATGGAGGGATTTTATTTATGTAAACAATGGCAGAGGGAATTCAAGTGGGGTTGCAATTTTATTAAGGAAGGATGTAGTAGAAAATGTGAAGAAGATATATAATGATAATAATGGGAGGATTTTAAATTGGATTTTGAATATATGAATAGGGTTTTTAGGATTATAAATATTTATGCGCGCAATAATGAGATAGAGCGAAGGAATTTATTTTTAGAATTAGGGAATGGTGCAGGGTAAATTTTAGTTGGGGATTTTAATGTTAAAATGAATAGATTAGATATGACAAATTGGTGTTGAGGATAAGCAAATATGTGATAGGAAGATAACAGTGGATGAAGTGAAAGATGCAATTAAGGGTTTACAAATAAATAAAAGTCCGGGACTAGATGGACTAATTGCAGAGTTTTATAAAATGTATGAAAGTTTTTTAGCACCGATTTTATTGGAAGTGTATCAATATATGGAAGATAATAATACTGTTTCAGACTCCATGGTGACAGGGCTGATATCGATTTTATATAAAAATAAGGGGAGCAAATTGAAACTGGAAAATTATAGGCCAATTAGTTTATTAAACTCAGATTATAAGATTTTAGCTAAAATACTGGCAAATAGGATGAAGATGGTTTTAAATGATATTATAGCACCTACACAAAATTATAGTGTGCCTGGAAGAGATATAGCAGATACCATTATTACACTTAGAGATGTGATAAATAAAATGAATAGTGATAAGAGAGGGGGAATTGTTTTAAGTATAGATTTTAATAAAGCTTTTGACAGGGTGGAACATGAGTTTATGTTTAGGGTACTGGAAAAATATGGGTTTGGAAATAGAATAATAGGATGGATAAAATTATTATATAGAAAGGCAAAAAGTAAGGTAAAATGTAATGGGGTTTTAACAGATTCTTTTATTCTTGAGAGATCGGTGAGACAGGGGTGCCCTTTATCAGCATTATTGTTTGTTTTATCGGTAGAACCCTTAGCGGCATACCTTAAAAAAGATCATTTTATAAATTGTGTAGAGACTCCGCAAGGAGGTTTTAGTTTATTTCATCAATACGCAGACGATACCACAATAACAGTTAGAGATGAGGGAAGTGTTAAAAGGGTGATGGAGTGTTTTAAAGTATATGAGCGAGCCTCAGGAGCAAAAGTGAATATGGAGAAGTCAGTAATAATGTATGTTGGGAAGATTAATGAGGGGACTTTTCCTTTTAAAATGGTAAATGATTATTTTAAGGTGTGTTTTTAGGGGTGAAGGAACAGGAAGCTAGGGATCTGACATGGAGTGGAGTTATAAACAAAGTTAGGAAGGTGGTAAATATGTGGAGGGGGAGGTCTTTGAAATTAAAAGGGAAAGTAATTGTCATAAATTCATTGTTGATGTCAATTTTTATTTATGTAATGAATGTTTTGGATATGCCAGAATGGGTTTTATCTGAAATGAATAAGATTGTAGTTGATTTTTTATGGGATGGGAAAGGTGCGAAAATTTCTTTTAAAACTTTGATTGCAGGTTATGAGGAGGGGGGTTTGAAGTTGGTGGATTTAAATGTGAGGAAAAAAGCAATTAGAGTCAAAATGGTACGTAAATATTTATATGGGAATTAGATTATGGATGGAAAAGATTTTTTAAGGAGTATTTGCAGGAGGTTGGGAGGATGGGGACAATGGTTTATTGATGTGTATGAAAAAGGAAATGTTAGGTAATATCCTTTGTTTTATAGAGAAGTGTTTGAGGCTTGGGGGGAGTTTTTACCAAAATTTATTATGAGTGTACCATTTTAGCAATATTTTAAATCAGCCAATTTTTTTAAATCCCAAGATACAGTATAATAATAAGATGTTGTTTTGTAAATATTTTATGAGGGCTGGGATGAGACAGATTGGGGACATTTTAATGAGGTCATTCCGGGGTTCCTTCCATGTCAGGCAATATTTGATAATGTGGTTGAAGAAAATGATGAAATAAGTAGAACTACTGTGGAGAACATGTATAAGAGATATTAGGATGTCTTCCTGGGGAGTGGGTGTTTTAATAAATAAAGAGGTGGCTACAAGAGCTAGGGTTTACCGGTTTTATATTATGAAAGTAATGGGAAGAAGTATGATTTGTCAGGTTTGAAAGTTAAAAAGGTTTATGAAAAATGTATTTTAAGAGAGATAAAAACTCCTGCTTCGGAAAAAGTGTGGTCTAGGGTGTTTGCAAATATAGATGTGAAATCAATATGGAAGAATGTAATTGTAAAAATATAATTCTATAGAATGTGAAGACAATGATTTTAAATTGAAACATAATAGGATTTTTACGAACGTGGTTTTACATCAAATAAATAGAGATATTAAAGAGAATGTGATATTTGTGTACGGGGTGGAAAATTTTTATGCACTTTTTTGTTGAATGTAGTAGATTAGAAGAGTTTCATAAGTTTTTAAAGGGGATTTTAGTACAACATTGGGGAGAAGAGATTGTTGTGGGGTTGAGTGGAGGAGGTGTTTCTTTTTGGGTTTAACTGGGAAAAGCAAATGTTTTAATTTTAATTTGATGAATTTTGTTCTTAGTCATGCCAGATACGCTGTAAGACTAGACGGAATTTGGGACATTATGAAGGGAAAATTGTGAGTGTGGAGGTTTTATTTAGAAGTATTTTAGAGAAAGATATAGAAGTAATATATAAATATGGTGGATGTAATTTTGAAAAATTGTTTGTGTGGGGGAGCACTTTTATTGAAATTGAGTCGAAGGGAAAACTTGTTTTTAATTATTAATTGGTTTTGGTGGATGATTGTGTTTTTAAGGTTTTATTTTCTTTTCTTTTTTTTGATTTTGTAAAAGGATGAATTGTTCATCCTTTTTTATTATTGATTGAATGTTGTAAAAATGTTGTAAATGTGTTTTTTCATAATAAAAGAAGAAGAAAAAAAAATGACAAATTCCGTCTGATCTCTGTAGCTAAGCAGGGTCAGGCCTGGTTAGTATTTGGTTGAGACAGCTTGGGAATACCCGGTGCTGTAAGGTTTTTGTCGAGTATGCTATTCTAAACACAACAATATAATGGCCATTTTAAAATGGAATGGCTATTCCACTTCCTCAGTTTTCTGAGTCACATAAACTTGGCATCGTCTATCCAACTCTTCTTCCGTGGCTTATGGCCAAACCAGCCTGAATACGCATTTCAGGTGAGGAAAGTGAGACAGGTGTAGGTGATTGCGCTGTGAGTGAGTGTGTGTTTGCTTGAGAGCTTTTTTGGTAATTTTTCAAAGGTTTTTGAATAAGTTTAAGTTTGGTTAGTCCCCGTCCCCCCCCCTTTGCAGTTTTGCTGCTTGGGGGAGAGTTTTTGGGTCTCTTTTTATATATCTATGACGGACAACATGGCAACGACGAACGGAATAGACAAGGACAAAGAAAATGCTCAAAGGAAGAAACATGGAAATGGAGTAATGAAATACGGCAAAGAATTAACGGTGGCGACTATGGAATTATTACGATCAATTAAGGATGTGTGCGGAGAGGTGGTGGGTTGTAGAATGAAAGGCGAAGTATGAGGTTACAATGCGCAATGGAAAAGGAAAGGAACGTTAAATGGATGGATTAATGATTAAAAAACACAAGGATCATGGCAAGAGATATGATTGCTAATGCTCTTTTATGAATCCTCCGGTATATATAGAGGACAGCGCTATACTGGATAAGCTTCCTGGCTGGGGCGTAGCTGCTGTCTCAGATATCAGGAGGAGTATTTGGCCAGGGACGGAGATAGTGGATGGGACGCGATATTGTAAAGTGAAATTCACTGACACCATACAATCTTTGCCTATTCTACGGAATTTGAGACACTAGAGGGTGGAGAGTACTTTCGGGTAATCCATGATAAGCAGGTCAGGGTCTGTCGGCTATGTATTCAGCCTGGACACATTGTAAAAGACTGCCCTGAATTTAAATGTTTCAAGTGCGAATAGCAAGGACAATATGCGAGGGAATGTGTTGGAGGGAAGGAAAGGGATTTTGCGGTGAATGCCGAATGAGACCAGAAGAGTGCAACTGTGGAGAGGTTGTGGCTGTGGAGGGGAGTCAGGAACTGTATCACAGCAATAAGATAGAGAAGAGGACGTGGTGGAGAGGAGAGAGGAAGGGGGGAGAAGATGGAGCAGAGGCCGGATGACATCGGGAGCAGTATGGACTCTGAGATAAGAAGAGGGTGTCAAGAATAGGGAAAGATTGGGTTGAATGGAAGCACTGACTGGTTTTGGGGGGAAGCTCAGCCCATGTGAGTACCTCGGGAGGTAGTGAAATGGAGGGGAGTTTGTTACCGACAACTATACAGGAGACTGAAATGGACACAGGGAGCACAAAAGATATGGGACAGAAGAAAATGAGTTGGTTGGAAAAAATGGAAGTAGAATCTATTTCTGATTCAGAAGAATTGGGAAGGCTACTGGAAGAGGAAAGCGAAAAAAGACTGCAGAGGGAAAAAACATAAACAGGTAGAGGACAAAACATATTCTCATTCTCTTATTTTTTGGAATGGTTAATTTTATGTCAATAAATGTTAGTGGTTTAACTTCTCTAGGCTAGGTGGGACGGTAGCGTCATTTAAAAGCTTATCTACTTCTTAATCCAACTATGGTGTCAGATTTCAAATGTTTTTCGGCGAAAGCATACTTTACGATAATCTGACGACAGCGCGCCACACACACACACAAGTATAACTAGCATTTCCCAACCAAGCAGTAGCGTCACAAAAGTCAGAAATAGCAATAAAATAATCAATTACCTTTGAAGATCTTCTTCTTTTGGCAATACAAAAGGTCCAATCTTCACAATAAATGGTTGTTTTGTTCGATTAAATCCATTTTTATAGCATAACACAACACATYTTGTAAACGGCTTGTGTCATGAGTTCCGACTCCTTCAACTTTATTTTTTTTAATATGTTTATTATTTTCCAATAAAAATAAAGTAAAAAAGACAGCAATAAAAACAATGACATTCATTGTACTGTTGAATGGGATGGCCAATTTAGAGGACAAAACAAAAGTTAACTCACACATACACAAAATAAAACAAAATCCTATTAGGTGGTGCATATAGTCATTACAAGCAGTGTAGTTAAGCCAAAAATAAATATTGAGTGTAGTACAGCACAGAGTAGCAGCAGATCGTCAGCCCAGTTATGAAGCGGGACTAGACCATTTATCCAGTATCGGCTGCCATATTTCGTAAAACAATGGACTTCTATTGGAGGTGTTGTATCGAATCTTTTCCATATGTATTACATTCCCTAAATCCCGTAACCACATTTCAAAGGTAGGTACAGTCTCCAATTTCCAAAATTGCAATATGAGCCTTTTGGCTAATAGAGTACAAAGAGAGACAGCTTTCCCTTCCTGGTTATTCCCATCAACTGTACCAAACAGAGCGATCAATGGGTCTGGGGCTAGAACTCTATCAAAGGCCTTAGATAAGTAATCAAAAATGAGAGCCCAGTAAGCATGTAATTTAGGGCATGTCCAGAATAAGTGGGTCAACGTCCCCTCCTCCTGCTTGCACCTCTCACACAGTGGTGAGGTGTCCGGGAATATTTTATGCAGTTTTACTTTTGAGTAGTGTAACCTGTGTATCACCTTAAACTGTACAAGGTTGTGTCTGGCATTCACTGAACTGTGGTTTATATTCCTGAGAGCTTCTATCCGGTCCTCATTTGAGATTTCTGAACCAAGTTCTTGTTCCCAAGCCCTTTTAATGGTGTCTGTGGATACCTCTATGTGGGCCTGTAGCACATCATACAGTCTAGAGACCGACCCTTTTGAATGGGGTTTGACAAGGATCAAGCTATCTAATGTAGGACTATTTGGCTTCATGCCATACTGTGGGATATGTGTCCTTAAGAAATTCCTGATTTGGAGGTATCTGAAAAAATGTGTTGTTGGCATGTTGAACTTTGCCTGTAATTGTTGAAATGAAGCTAACTGACCATCTATGTATAGATTACCAATTGTTGTGAGCCCCTTCTCCCTCCACTGTGAAAACACCACATCATCCAATGCAGGGTGGAAAGCATGATTCAGGCTAATCGGGCTGTCTATGTAAACAGTGGGTATGTTAAGAAAATCCCTAATCTGTTTCCAGATCCTAAACGTATGACAAATGACTGGATTGGAGTCATAAGTGGCTTTTTTCACATATGATGGGCTATTAACAAGTGCAGGGAGTGAGGAACGTTGACAGGAGGCCTGCTCGATCAAAAGCCATGAAGGCATATCCTTCTGTCTCATCGCAGGTAAACTTTCCCTCCAGAAAGACACAATGTTCAGATTAGCAGCCCAATAATACAGTTTGAAGTGAGGAAGGCCAAAGCCCCCCTCTATCTTGTACTTGCATAAATGCTTCTTTGAAATTCTGGCTGCCTTGTTATCCCATAAAAATGGAGTTACTATTGAATCCAGTTTCTTAAAATAGCTTTGTGGTAT
The DNA here is from genome assembly GCF_002910315.2 of Salvelinus sp. IW2-2015. Lineage (NCBI taxonomy): Eukaryota > Metazoa > Chordata > Actinopteri > Salmoniformes > Salmonidae > Salvelinus > Salvelinus sp. IW2-2015. The sequence continues at coordinate 5,940,113 of NC_036859.1, read as the reverse complement.
GAAATTGGGTAGACATTGGAAGAGGTAAAGAAACCTGGGTAGGACAACCATTTTAATAGCGTTTATACGACCAACCAAGGAAATAGGCAGAGTTTTCCAAAAATCTATATTTTGTTTAAGCTGATATATTTTCATGTCCCAATTCGCTTTCAATAGCTGATCAAGGTCTCTTGTCACTACAATGACAAGGCTTGTGAACTTGTCCCTCACTGTTCTAAACGGGGTAGATTGCAGAAATTGCATATCCACAGGCCGTGATATTGGCATCAACTCACTTTTTTGCCACTTTATCTTGTAGCCAGAGAAGGAGCCGAATGTGTTTATCAAGTTAAGTAAGGGTGGAATAGAAGTTTTAGGCTTGGACAAAAACAAAAGAACATCGTCTGCATATAGGGAAATTTTGTGCTGTGTGTCTTTTATTTTAACAGAAGCTATATCGGCACATGCCCGAATGCGAGTAGCAAGGGGTTCCATGGCTATAGCGAAGAGAGCAGGCGAAATAGGGCACCCCTGTCGGCCCCCCTTGAACAGGCGGAATGACTGCGACATTTCCTGATTGGTCACCACGGACGCCATTGGGTGTGCATAAATAATTCTTATCCAATTAATAAATTCCTTTCCAAACCCGAAATGCTCCAGAACCGACATCATATACTTCCACTCAATCCGATCAAACGCCTTCTCTGCATCAAGAGCTATTACCACTGCCTCAACTTTATGATCATGATACATTACGTTGAAAAGGCGTCTCAAATTGTAGTATATATGTCGGCCCAGGATAAAACCTGTCTGGTCAGGGTGTATGATGTCGGAAATATATTTTTTCAAATTGGTTTCGCCAATATCTTTGTCAACACCTTGTTTTCTATGGGGAGTGACGACATCTCCATGGAATCTCTATCTTTTTTCAAGATCAGGGCTATTGTAGCATCATACAGTGTTTGCGGGAGTTTGGCATTTTCTTTGGATTGTTGAAACATTCGCAACGTAAGTGGAGATAGACTAGCGCAGTACTTCTTATAGAATTCTATTACATACCCAGGGGCCTTGCTGTTTGGAAATTGTGCTATCGCTGTGTTAATTCCATCTAAGGTTATCCCTGCATCGAGTGCAGCAGCTGCCCCCCTGTCTAGTTTAGGAAGTTCACATTCAGCGAGAAAGCGTTCCATAGTTTGTGGATCAGTAGCATCGCATTTTGATTGGTATAGCTCTGAGTAAAACTGCGCAAAGCATTTATTAATATCCTGCGGATCTGTTACTATTTTACCCTTCTTGTCTTTTATTTTGTGAATAGCTCTAGATGCCTGTACATGCCTTAGCTGTCTTGCTAATAATTTGTGGTTTGTCCCCCAGTTCAAAATAACTTTGTTGCGTTCTAGCAAGTAAAGAGCCCACCCGTTTCGAAAGGATGGTATTGTATTCATACTTTAACGTTGTGATCTTCTCAAGGACTGTATATGAGGAATGTCCTAAAAAGTTATCCTGTTCCCCTAACTCAATTTCAATTTCTCTCAGCCTAGTATTGGCACGTTTCTTCCTCTCTGATGTATAAGAAATAATGTAACCTCTAATCACAGCCTTTAGAGATCCCCAAAGGGTGGAGTCGTCAACATCCCCCGTGTCGTTAGTTCTGAGGAAAAAGGCAATCTGCTCCTTCAAATACTGACAAAAAGCCTCATCTTTAACAGGTATGCGTCTAAGCGCCACGGTCGCCGACCTGTCGACATATTGTCGCGTTTCAGCACCATGGACAGAGGAGAGTGGTCCGTAATTAGAATGGGGTGATAGATAACCGACTCAGCTGCTGAAATTAGTTTGGAGTCCAACAAAAAATTGTCAATTCTGGAATATGATTTATGAACTGATGAAAAGAAAGAATAATCCCTGTCTGTTGGGTGCGTCAGTCTCCAAATATCGACAATGTATTTAGACAGACACTGGCATTTGATTGTTGAAGTGACCTTGATAGCTGTTTATCTAAAAGAGGATCTAACGTACAGTTAAAGTCACCTCCAACAATAACACTTGTATCCGAGATATTTGGTATGGCCTTAAATACCCTTTGAAAAAATAATGGATCATCGAAATCATCGAAATTGGGTCCATATAAATTGACCAAGGTTATTGGTTTTGAATTCAGTGCTTAGTGCGTTTATGGCAGCCAGTATGTCACTGAGTAGGATCTGTGGGGAACTCTTGGAAGCTAGCCTCTTCAGCTAGCTCCTCGTGGGTCGGCGTCTATCTTGTTTAGCGCCCCCTTTTTTGGTGCCTTTTCCCTTTGTCATATTTGTTTGAAGTTATAGGTTGTGAGAGGTTAAGATAAATACTAATTTGTTTCAAAATTGAGCGGAGCTCTAGCAAAGCACGTCTACTCCATAGCACGCTCTCTAGCGCCCCCCCGACTCCTTCAACTTTCGACGAAACAGTCGATGTAATTACTCACACTAAATGTACGTGTATCTAGTCATGGTGGGTTTCATTGCAATCCTCTGTTAGTAACACAACCATACATGATGGTTATTTTTACGGGACGTATTGACCGAAAGGAACTGATTTGAACACACCAAACAATGACCTCATTGCGCGCCAATGATATGACCAGTGCTTCTTTGATTGACTGTATTTTGGCCCAATGACCACTGATCGTCTTGAAATCTAGCATGGTAGAGAGCCAATGAGCTGAGGTAAACGCCAATATCTAATGGTTATATCCGGGAAGACCCGGTCTTGAACGAAAGTCGTGCGTTACGCAGACATTCGCTATTGAAATTTCTACCTGAAGGAGCCACGTTGTTTGCGCGTAGCAGTATTGAGTCGAGATCATTTTCCTCTATTTTATTGAAAGAATTATAGCGAGTAAATCTGGAAAATCGAAGGCAAAGTCCAGCTATACAGATCATTGACGAAATTGATAGAGAAAGTGACACAGATTGTGTGTCCAGTTTGGACTCCCAATTTGAGGTTATGTTTTTGTATGGAGAAGACGCAATTCTCGATTGGTAAGTAACTCTCATGCCGTTGTTTGAAAATAATACCAAAATGATTGAGTTTCCCTACTCTACATATAATCTGTGTCTGTATATATGAGATATTTTTTACATTTATTTTATCTAAATATGGAATAGAACCACAGATCCCCAAAATGATTTTGTTTCACTACTCTATATATAATCTGTGTCTTTATTTCACAGTCCCTCCGATTCTGATTGGGCGCCCCCACTGCCAAGTTGCCCATCCCCCAGGGGAGCTCGTTCATCTAGCCGGGCCTGCTGTCTCCGGTCCACATCTAAACCCCGCCCTGCAGGTGTGAAAGTCTGTGCAAAGAAGCGGAGATGGGGAAGAGATACACCTGCATCAGAGAGGAGGAGGGTCGTTGGCACTCTGTGCTGAGGAGGATGTGGGCGCTCCACCTCCATTATTCAGACCAAAGAGGCCATCAGGCCTCAGCTGGATATGACATCCAAGTACAGCCCCATGCAACTTTTCAGCTGTTTTTCACGCTCATCTGTTGTTGATTCCCTGGTGTTGAACACTAACAAGTATGGTGCTAAGAGCAGGCAGGCAAGAAAGAGGTGGAAGCCCATTTCCATGTCAGATCTTTTTTGTTTCCTGTCAATGGTCATTTACATGGGTATTGTGAAGGCTGAAACCCTGAAGGACTACTGTGAAAACTGCTCCCCTCTATCAACTGCCTTTCCCCTCCACTGTCATTGTCTTGCAAAAGGTTTTCTGACAATCTCACGGGCGCTTCAACATCAGTGACCCAGAAGTTGATGAGGACAACGAGAGGCACAGCAAGGTTTGATAAGCTTTTGCAAAATAAATCTCTACCCCAGCAATGTTGAGGCATGCAAGACTTGTTTTTCAGCCTGCCAGAACCTGTCCATCGATGAGAGGATGGTAGCCTCAAAAGGCAGAATTGGCCTAAACAAATACATGCGTAATAAACCAACTAAGTGGGGTTACAAGCTGTTTGTTTTGGCTGATTCTGCGTGTGCATACACATGCAATTTTTTTGTCTATGAGGGGAAGAGCAGTTTTGCGACGCGGTAAGGGACTCAGTTATTATTCCGTTTGCAGTTTTAGATTTTCAGCTGCTAGGGAAGGGCTACAACTTTTTGTGGATAACTTCTACACTAGCCATACCCTGTTTGCAGACCTGAGGAAGCCTGAGGTGTGGGCTTGTGGCACCATTCGGACCAACAGAGTGGGCTTTTCGAAGACAAAAGGTGAACAACATGCCTAAGCGTGCCTGAGCGGGGACCATGAGATGGATTCGCCAAGACGGCCTGCTGTTTGTGAAGTGGATGGATACCAGAGAGGTGGTCATGTGCTCCACTATCCACAAGTCCTTCAGTGGGGATCATGACATCAGTCGTGTGAAAGACGGATGCCGGGGCATGGACCACCAAAAATGTCCCCATTCCTTTAGCTATCAAGGACTACAACAAGAGCATGGGAGGTGTGGACCTGTCAGATGCACTGATTGGCTACTACAATGTGCTCCACAAGACAATGAAATGGTACAAAGACATTTTTCTATCACTTCATTGACATTGCTGTGGTGAATTCCTTCATCCTCCAGAAGGAAATGGCTAAGAGCCGTGGACAGCCCACATCTCACAGCTAGCCTTCCGAGAGCTGCTATCCAGGAGCTTGCTGGCTACAGCAAGTCTACTGCAGCACCTTCTGTTCCCTCTGCCCCCTCTACCTCTGCCCCTTCTGCTCCAACCAGTGCTGTTCACCTGCCCAGATTCATCTCTGCAGGCATGAATGTGCCTCAGGGCAAAAAGGGCACAGTGGGGAGGCGTCGATGTGTGCTTTGTCACAGGAAATGCCCCATCACCTGCACCACCTGTTCAGTAACCCTCTGCTTTACAGCAGAAAGAGACTGCTATTGGGCATGGCATCAGCAGAACAATATTATGTAGAGGACTGAGGGTCTTCACAATATTGTATATTATACATTGAATGTGTGTAAATAGTTACCCTTGTTATTTAAACATTTTAGATTTTTTTTGTTCGGGTGTGTGTTAGAATAGCATTTTAGTATTTTGGATATAGTCATTTACTTCAAAATGTATCACTGTACCAATTTGGCCACATTTGTGCAACTTGTGTGGGAGACCTGGGTGACTACATGCTCAATGTCATGTAGCTCACTCGTTCCTGAAGATATCTTTTGAAACTTTTTTCTAATACTGTTGCCATCTTATGTTCTGCAACAATAAAATAATAAAAACAATAAAACAATAAACAATAAAAACAGAAAACGTATGTTTATTTCCTTGTATTTTCTTCTACCAGATCTATGGTGTTATATTCTCCTACATTCAATTCACATTTCCACAATTTCAGAGTGTTTCCTTTCAAATGATACCAAGAATATGCCTATCCTTCCTTCTGTGCCTGAGCTACAGACAGTTAGATTTGGGTATGTCTTCAGGCGGAAATTGAGAGAAGGGGGGGGGGGGGTATCCCAAAGAAGTTAAGGACAATGGAAAAATGTCAAAGTATAGTGCAAATGAAGAATTCTGATATTTTATGTCTACAAGAGACACATTGGGACAATTACTATTTTAGAAGTTAAAAAAATATGGAGAGATTTTATTTGTGTAAATAATGGTAGGGGGAATTCAAGTGGTGTTGCAATTTTGTTGAGGAAAATGTAAAACATGCTGATAATAATGGGTGTCACGCCCTGACCGTAGAGATCTTTTTATGTCTCTATTTTGGTTTGGTTAGGGTGTGATTTGGGTGGGCATTCTATGTTCTTTCTTCTATGTTTTGTATTTCTTTGTGTTTGGCCGGGTGTGGTTCTCAATCAGAGGCAGCTGTCTATCGTTGTCTCTGAGAACCATACTTAGGTAGCTTTTCCCCACCAATGCTTTGTGGGTAGTTATTTTCTGTTTTGTGTTTCTGCACCTGACAGGACTGTTTCGGTTTTCGTTCATTTCTCTTCGTTATTAGTGTTCAGTTGAAATTAAAGCATGAACACTTACCACGCTGCGCTTTGGTCCACACCTTCTTCAACAGACAGAACAGCGTGGTAACGAGGAGCAGAGGGTTCAGGACTCCTGGACTTGGGAGGAGATATTGGACGGACAGGGGCCCTGGAGACAGGCTGGGGAATATCGCCGCCCGAAGGAAGAACTAGAGGCAGCGATATGAGGCAAGGCAGCCCCCAATTTTTTTTTTGGGGGGGGGGGCCTGTTACGGATACAAGTATTCTGTGTGTATTTCTGTTCTCCCCTACTCACAGGTGACAATCATCATTCCCCAATCAGTCGCTAATCGGAAGACACCTGCTCCTTTTCCCTTTCCCTTGGTTTAAAAACCCTGTCAGTTGTGTTCTCTAGAGCTCAATCTCTCTGTCAATGCCATATGTCTGTAGATCCATTGTGTGGTTTAGCATCTACATGTCACTTTGTCCCCACCTGTGAGTATTGTTTTTGGTTATGGTGTTTGAGTGTTTTTGATGGTGGGAAAAGGGGGTAACCAGACAGGTCGCCCATGGGCATACACTACCCGTAGGTAAACTTTGTTAAATACACTAGTTAGAACTGGGCGGACCACCGACTGTATTTTTGGTTAGTTAGTTAGCTGTTGTTGAAATAGGTTAGTCTAGCTTAGGGGTGTTTTTGGATTATTATTCTTTCTTTCCTTGGGTCCAGCTCAGCCCCTTTTCCTGCTCCCTCCTTTACCGTGTGTTTAGAAATAAACCCTGAGTGTTTGACGGTAATTAAGTTGTCTGTGTTATTTCGTTCTCACCGTTACTTTGTCACTGTTACACTTTGCATGAGTTATGTTACGGGTCTCGTTACCATCCCCCCTAGACTGTCGGGCCAAAGGGATTCGTAACAGGGGCACATGGGGAGATTGGCGGAGTCAGGCGATAGACCTGAGCCAACTCCCCGTGCTTACCGGAAGCAGCGTGGTACTGGTCAGGCACCGTGTTATGCGGTGAAGCGCACGGTGTCTCCAGTGCGCGCTCATAGCCCGGAGCGCTATATGAGCGAGAGTGGGCATCCAGCCAGGGCGGATTGTGCCAGCTCAGCCCGTTTAGTCCTACGGTGCGCCGTTTCGGCCCGAGGGTATCCTGCCCTGGCTCTGCGGTACTGTGTCTCCGGGGCACTGGGAGGGTTCAGTTTTCTCTCCTAAGCCTGCAGCGCTCGCTCGCTGTGCCGGGCGCAGTGGGCATTGGGCCTAATGGCAGGTGCGAGTGTTAACTTGTTATGGCTGCAGGGGGCGTATTTGAATAACTGGAAAAAGGTGCCCATTTTCAAACCGGCCTCATACTCAATTTTGCTCGTCTCAATATGCATATTATTATTACTATTGGAATAGAAAACACTCTCTAAGTTTTTAAATACCGTTTTGAATTATTTCCCTCTAAGTTGCACACAGCAAACTCTTTTTCAGCCATTTCCTGTCCGGCAAGTTGAGATTCTACCAAACTCCCCCCGCGCAGCGAAGAATCTCTCCTTCAAAGAGCTTTCTGTGTCTATGTACCAGAGAGGGGGCTGTTGTAGCTCTATCTAGGTCTGCTATGAGAAACACAACTGTCATCAGGAGAGAAGACACGCAGACGTTACCCGAGAGAACTAGGAGACGAGTGGTCATGCCGGAGCAAGAAGGTGAAGCAAGCAAGGAACAATGACAGAGCTATGCAGTTCATCGTAGAGTCAGAGGATCGCTGAAGAGACGAGAGGACGACGATGGAAAAGCACCAACGAACAGACAAGATCAGCAGAGAAGAGAGTAAGGGGAGAGAAATACAGCAAGAAGAAGAAGGGCACAATATAATATGATGCTGCGTGAGAGTCATACACAGCCTCTTGTGGAGTTGGTGAAGAGGAGTACAGGAATATGATGTTGATGATTTTGAGCCAGGGTGGGAACGAGCGGAAAGGTTGGGGAAAGACTGAGACCAGCGGCTGACCCCTGGGAAAAGAACACGACTGCAGATCGTATACAGGTGACTATGATGTCTGGCCATTACGAAATTTTTAGTATTGAAATGACCATATACAACAAAATGATGATCGCTAAAGGATGTTATTTCGAAATGATAAGTGTTAATTAATATGTATATAGAAATGTTAATTCTGAACTTTAGGACGATCGCAATGCGTCGCAAATGGACTTTTGTTGAAGAAGGAGAGGCGTTAGCACCGGACGGCCCAGCTGTGTCTTGCTAATTCAAGAGGGAATCGTCGAGTTGATCCAAATAAAGACGGTTCTGAACAAAGGACCCCTTGGGAACATCTCTGATGGAAGATCAACAAAGATAGGACCCATTTGGATGCTTTTTCATTAATCTGTCGAACTGTGCTTACGCTACCGTTTGACTAGAATCAATGCTGCTGTCTGTTAGCTATTGTAGTAAGCTATATAACGATCATATTGTGTTTTCGCTGTAAAAATCGTAAATATGGCTGTATTCACAAGACTTTGTCTTTCATTAGCTATCCACCATATATTCTCTGAAATGTTTTATGATGAGTATTAGGTAGTTGACGTTGGTGTCTGTATTTTCTCTGGCTACTCCGGTGCGATTCTGACTGTAGCTATGATGGTGGCTATGATGGTAAGGCAGGCTAAGTGTAAAACTGATTTATAGCTAAAATATGCACATTTTTTGAACAAAACATAGATTTATTGTGTAACATGTTATAGGACTGTCATCTGAAGGAGTTTTTTCTAGGTTATTTAGGTTGGTTCTAGGTTAGTTAGGTTAGCTTGTGCATGCTACCTGCATCCTACTTGTGCTGTGAAAAATGTCTGTCCTCTTTTTTATTTGGTGGTGAACTAACATAAATATATGTGGTGTTTTCTCTGTAAAACATTTTAAAAATCGGACATGTTGGCTGGATTCACAAGATGTTTATCTTTCAAATGCTGTATTGGACTTGTTAATGTGTGAAAGTTAAATATTTTTAGATAGATATTTTTAGATAGATAGATTTTGAATTTCGTGTCGGGCTTGCAGCCATAACAGGTTTTAAGCACCAGATTTCCAGTTGAATGAAGAAATTAGAAAATGTGATAGTGTACCCAATTATAATATAGAAAAGTTTTGGGAATTAAAAGCAAAACTGAGTAAATATGAAATATATAAGTGTAAGGGTGGAATTATCAGAAGTAAGGCAAAGTATGTTTTGGAGGGGGAGAAATGTACTTTTTTCTTGGTTTAGAGAAGAGTTATCAAAGGAGAACAAATATTAGAGAGATTGAATATGTAAAGGGTAAAGTTTGTAAATGATTATGTAGAGATACTGTTATCTGCAGAATTTTTATAAGGATTTATTTAAGAAAGGGGCGGTGGATGAGGGGTGTGTAAAGGAGATGTTGGATAGTGTGGAGGTTCAAATTGATGGAGGACAAACATGTGTGATGGGAAGATAAGTCAAAGATGTGATTTACAATTAAATAAGAGTCCTGGAGAAGAGTTTTATAAAATATATGGTAGTCTTTTAGCACCTATTTTATTGGAAGTGTATCAATAGTGTTTCAGAATCTATGGTGACAGGGTTGATAATTTTATACAAAAATAAGAGTAAACTGAACCTGGAGAATTATAGGCCAATTAGTTTATTGAATACAGATTCAAAGATTTTAGCTAAAATACTAGCAAATAGGATGAAGAAAGTTTTAAATGATATTATAGTGTGCCTGGTAGAGATATAGCTGATACAATTAGAGATGTGATAAATAAAATGAATGGGGATAGATAGGGGGAATTGTTTTAATTGTAGTTTTAAATAAAGCTTTTGATTGGGTGGAACATGATTTTATGTTTAAGTGGGTTTGGAAATAAAATAATAGGATGGTAAAATTATTATATAAGAATGCAAAAGTAGGGTGAAGTGTAATGGGGTTTTAACTGATTCTTTTATTCTTGAGAGATCTGAGAGACAGGGGTGCCCTTTATGTCATATCAGCTGAACCTTTAGCAGCTTTCCTTAAAAAAGATAAACTGATAAATTGTGTACTGACTCCGCAAGGAGGGTATAGTTTGATTCATCAATATGCAGATTGTCACGCCCTGACCATAGAGAGCCCTCTAACGCAAAGTTTTTTGAGTTAGATAAACTTGAAATAGTCTTTCCAACTCTACTTCCATGGCTTACGGCCATACCATATGAATACGCTTTTTGGGGGGAATTTCAGGAAGTAAATGAGCAGCAGGTGGCTGAGTGTTTGAGAGCGAGAGAATATCGTTTTTTTATTTGATACATAAGTTTGAACGTTTTTCTGAGTGTAGTTTATTTTCTTCTTAAACATTTGCATCATTATCCCCCAACGGCGTGAGCTGTTTGGGGGATTCTGCTGAAAATAACCGGACAGACGCCATGACTTCGACGACGAGAAAGGACAACAGAAATAATCATTTCAAATGAAGAACTGAATAGAAGTATGAGAAAGAACTGACGGTGAATGTGGAAATCATTGGAGAAGACAAAATAAGGTAAAATAAGTTTGTGGAACGATACTTGGATGTAGAACGAAAGACGGAAATAAGTATGAAGTAACATGTCACGCCCTGACCTTAGTTCCTTTTTTATGTCTCTATTTTGGTTTGGTCAGGGCGTGAGTTGGGGTGGGCATTCTGTTTTTTATTTCTGTGTTTGGCCTGGTATGGTTCCCAATCAGAGGCAGCTGTCAATCGTTGTCTCTGATTGATAACCATACTTAGGTAGCCTGTTCCCACCTGTGTTTGTGGGTAGTTGTTTCCTGTTGTGTCACCTGATAGGATTGTTTCGATTTTCGTTGTTTCACCTTTGTTATTTTGTATTCAGTGTTCAGTTTAATAAATTTAACATGGACACRTACCACGCTGCATTTTGGTCCGATCCTTCCTGTTCCTCATAAGACGAGGACAACGATCGTTACATAACAATGTCGCATGTAAATGGGAAAGAAAGACTAATGGACGGGCTCAAGATAAAGAACTGGGGAACGATGAACTTGCCTGCATTTATTACGGATGGTGAATTACATGTGAAATTACAAGGCTGGAAAGTGAAGGCAACCATGCCGATTAAGAAGAGGATGTGTCCAGGAACAGACATTGTAGACGGGATGAGATTTTGAAAAGTGTGCAATCCTTGCCATTATCAACTAAATTCAATATAGTCGAGGGATTTGAATATTTCTGTGTGATCCATGTCAGTCAAGTGAAGGTATGTAGACTATGCATTCAGCCAGGGAACATACTTAAGGAATGCCCAGAATTCACATGCCATAAATGTAGTGAACAAGGGCATTATGCTAGAGAATGTTTGAACATAGTTCATGTGTGCAGAATGTGTGACAGACCCAAAGATAAATGTAGATGTAATAGGGGAAAAGATCACTTATTTTTGCAAACAATGGACCTCACTTCTGAGGAAGATGAGGGGAGTGTGCCTATGGAGAGGGAGGGAGAGAGTGACATGGAGTGTGTCACAGATACAGGTGATTCCAGAGACCGTAGCAGATATGCTTGGAGAGTCTAATGTCGTCTGGCAATACACGAGACGCAGTTTTAGTCTCTGCTGCTGACAAGGTGGAACAGCAGCACATGATGGGTGAACTAGATACACAGGTAGAGATGGTGCAAGGTGCTTCTCAGGTGCCTGAGCCAGTCTTAAGCCTGTGTAAAAATGACACCAAAGAGAGGACTGGGTCCACTGAAGTCGATGGCACTGTTAAAGCACACTTTTCAAAAGGCTTGACTGCTGCTCCCCTCACAAATCCAAGTCATGAGACGGATGATGAAATAGATAGTGAGGATCCTTAGGATGTATGCAAGAAATAAGAGGTCATTGTCGAATTCTAGGGAGATGATGGGTTTTGGAAAAAATAATGTCTCTTTTGAAATGACTTGTTTGATTCTGGTTATATTTGCACACATGAATAATGATTGAAGTTGCATCCCTAATTGGAAACAATTGCTCGTTTCTCAACGAGCAAATTTGAGCAGGTTTTGGTGATCTTTTAAGGCAGACATGTTGTGTTTTCAGGAGACTAAATTGGACGGACTCCAATACAGGAGATTAAGAGTAAATGGTCTGATCTAATCTTTTGTAGTCACAGAAGTAATAAAACATGTGGAGTGGCTATTTTGATAAAAAATGTGGTTCAAAATGTCAAACAATTATATGCGGACAATCATGGCAGACTTATTGTAATTGATTTTGAAGTTCAAAATGTCACTTTTCGTTTAATTCATGTTCATGCTTCAAACATTGGATCTGAAAGGAGAGATATGTTTCACAACCTAAAAACAGTGCTCAGAAAACKGTATACTGATAGGAGACTTTAATGTGAAGTGTAGTAGAATGGATGTCTCTCGTTGTGATAGTTTCAGATATGATTCTTCTAGAAATGCTTTATGGAAAGTTATGAATGAGGAAAATCTAGTAGATATATGGAGGGCTGAAAATCCAAACAGAAGAGTGTTTGAGAAGTTAGGTGGTTATATATGAATTAAAACAAAGCAGAATTGATTTATGTCTAGCAAAGGAAGAAGTGGTACAGCATGTTCAGAGGATGTCATAACTTTACAGCAGTAATGTCATTTCAAATAGGTTTTGGTTTTGGTGTGGAGAGGAGAGGTGTTTGAATGCTAGCTTGCTTAAAGAAGATAAATATATAAATGTAATTTCTAGATGTATTAATATTTAATTAAATAATCCTATTACGCATGTTAATATTGGGTTGTGGTGGGAGAAACTCAAGGATACGATTAAAAAGTTGAGTATCAAATATGCCAGTAGTAGAAACTTTATTTTAAAGCGGGAGGGTATTGAGCTGCGCAGGCACCTTTACTTTAACCCCCACCAACCTTAACTGCATCTCACCTTTGTCTGAACCCCTTACACCAATACCTGTTTTCTGCCACACGGCATAGCAACAGTACAGACCAACCAAAAAGGCCCACACCACCTGGGCCACGCCCACCAAACACACACACACACACGTCTCAYAATTTTACAGTGGGACAACCAGGTAACACATCGCTCCACAAATTTAAACAAGACTACAACAAAGGCAGGCAAAACACATAGAACACCACACATACTTTCACTGACCTTAACTCTAACCCTACACAAACCTTATTTGCATCCTACTTAAATTCTTAGTTCAATCTGAACCCCTCACCCCAAAACYTGTTTTCTGCCACCTGGCATAGTAACAGAATGGACCAATGAAAATAGCCCACACCACCTGGGTCACGCCCACCAAGCACTAGAGAAAGCACACCTCACAACTTTACAGGTAGGACAACCAGACAACACATTGCTCCACAAATTCAACCAAGACTACAATAAGGTAAGTAAAACACACAGAACACCACATGTGTAAACACAATATTATAATGTTTTATATTTTTCTCCCTCCTACCTGATGAAGCCGAGTAAGGCAGAAACGCGTCGTGGCCGGGATACCTCTAGATCTTTAGTGTTGCTGTTAGGAAGGCAGGTTCCACACAAATGTCAGAGGGGTCTCTTTTTGGCTACTTTTTCCTTAATTTGAGTTTTACACCGCCTTATATATACACAAACACGGCGATGAAGGATAGTGTTATGTTGTATCACCACTATGTTATCCCTCACCCCCCTTGTGGGGATGTATATGCATATATTTTTGTATAAATATATGGGTACATAGGCACGTCTTTCAACATTGGGAAGATTTTAAAACGGGACGACAGTGGGCCTCACCTTGGTTTCTTTATTGAACTTGTTTTAAATAATTTGTTTTTAACAGCAGAGCAGAGATGGCCGCTTCGCATTCCTAGGAAAACTATGCAGTATTTAGTTTTTTTACGTGTTATTTCTTACATTGTTACCCCAGGTAATCTTAGCTTTTATTACATACAGTTGGGAGGAACATTGATATAAGAGCAACGTAACTCACCAACATTACGACCAGGAATACGACTTTCCCGAAGCGGATCGATCCTCTGTTTTGCCAACCACCCAGGACAAATGGATCGGATCCCAGCCCGCGATCCAAAACAACGACGCCGTAAAAGGGGCAGACGAAGCAGTCTTCTCGTCAGGCTCCGGAGACGGGCAAATCAGCACCGCCTCCGAACCCAAACTCCCTATACTACTCGCAATGTTCCAGTCTCTTACAACAAGGTAGATGAAATCCGAAGCAAGGGTAAGCATTCCAGAGACATAAGATACTAACGTTCTTTGCTTCAACGGAAACATGGCTCACTCGAGACACGCTATCAGAGTCGATACAGCCAGCTGGTTTCTACAAAGCATCTTTCTGGTAAGAAGGACGGGGGTATGCCTTATAATTAACAAGACGTGATCATAACAACATACAGGAACTCAAGTCCTTCTGTTCACCCTGACTTGGAATTCCTCACAATCAAATGCCGACCGCGCATTATCTACCAAGAGAATTATCTTCGATTATAATCACAGCCGCATATCCCCCCAGATGCAGACACATCGATGGCCCTGAACGAACTTCATTTGACTCTATGTAAACTGGAAACCACATATCCCGAGGCTGCATTCATTGTAGCTGGTGATTTAAACAAGGCTAATCTGAAAACAAGACTCCCTGAATTCTATCAGTATATAATTGTGCAACCAGGGCTGGTAAAACCCTGGATCATTGTTATTCTAACTTCCGCGACGCAAATAAGGCCCTTCCCCGCCCTCCTTTCGGAAAAGCTGACCACGACTCCATTTTGTTGCTTCCAGCCTATAGACAGAAACTAAAACAGGAAGCTCCCGCGCTCGAGGTCTGTTCAACGCTGGTCCAACTAATCTGATTCCACGCTTCAGATTGCTTCGATCACGTGGACTGGGATATGTTCCGCATTGCGTCAAACACCAACATTGATGAATACGCTGACTCAGTGAGCGAGTTTATTAGCAAGTGCATCGGTGATGTTGTACCCACAGGGTTTATTAAAACATTCCCCAACCAGAAACCGGTGGATTGATTGCAGCATAAGCGCGAAACTGGAAAGCGCAAACCACTGCTTTTAATCAGGGCAAAGTGACCGGAAAACATGACCGAATACAAACAGTGTAGCTATTCCCTTCACAAGGCAAACAAGCTAAGCGTCAGTATAGAGACAAAGTAGAGTCGCAATTCAACTGCTCAGACACGAGAGGGTATGTGGCAGGGTCTACAGTCAATCACGGCATTACAAAAGAAAACCAGCCCCGTCGCGGACCAGGATGTCTTGCTCCCAGACAGACTAAACAACTTTTTGCTCGCTTTGAGGACAATACAGTGCCACTGACACGGCCCGCTACCAAAACCGCAGGCTCTCCTTCACTGCAACCAACGTGCGTAAAACATTTAAAACATGTTAACCCTCGAAAGGCTGCAGGCCCAGACGGCATTCCCAGCCGCGTCCTCAGAGCATGCGGAGA
>NC_036859.1:5903959-5924612 GCF_002910315.2 Salvelinus sp. IW2-2015 | reverse complement strand
TATTCTCTGGGTTGATATCGCGCTGTGCAGACTGGCATGTATTGACCAAGCTGAGGCTGGCTGGTGTCCGAGTTAACGGTAAAGACCA
Source organism: Salvelinus sp. IW2-2015 (assembly GCF_002910315.2). NCBI lineage: Eukaryota > Metazoa > Chordata > Actinopteri > Salmoniformes > Salmonidae > Salvelinus > Salvelinus sp. IW2-2015. The sequence goes on along the minus strand of NC_036859.1, from coordinate 5,924,524 downwards.
CTAGCAGTGACTAACTGATAACTAGCTAGTAGTTAGTTAGCTGGCTAGCTTCTGATGGGGGTTCCGGTTCTAAAGTATAAAAATAGCAGATCCGTACCACATTGGGTGTTGGGGGTTGCAGGAGAGTATATTCAGTCCGTAGATGGAAAGTGAGATTAAAATATAAACGGAAAAAAACGAGGAAAACGATTATTTACACGGGACAAGACAAAACACACGTCCGACTGCTACGCCATCTTGGAGATCTTCTTGAGCAGCAGCTGCTCATATTGTGACATGTATCAAAAAAAATCGAAGCCAGGGGTCATATTCATCTATAACGACCGTTTTCCAGGTGGAGAGTCCAGGTCTAAATTCGCGCCTCAGAAAAAAAAAATTATGACGGTCCTCTCACTCCAAGAGGGTGTATGCATTCTCTGAAAGAGATAATCAACTGATTTCTGCTCTCACTTCCGCATGACACCCAGAGGAAGGTGTATGACGTGTTTCTACAGTCCTAAGTGACATGACCTTTTATAGACAAGCTCTTGAAGAGACACTTCGCTTTTTGGAAATCTCACTTCCGGATAGGAAATGAGCTGTAAGTTGAGTTCTGAGTTCTGTTTCACTTAGAGACATAATTCAAACGTTTTTAGAAACTAGAGAGTGTTTTCTATCCAATACTAATAATAATATGCATATTGTACGAGCAAGAATTGAGAACGAGGCCGTTTGAAATGGCCACCTCTTTCCAGGTTACTCAATGCTGCTCTTTCAGCCATAACAGGTTAAGTAATGTTTTGCCTCCAAAACATCCGGTGATTTTGCAGAGAGCCACATCAATTTAAATAAATACTCATCATAAACGTTGATAAAAGATACAATTGTTGTGCATAGAATTAAAGATATGCTTCTCCTTAACTTCTCTGGGATATGTGGGACGCTAACGTCCCACTTGGCCAAAAGCCAGTAAAAATGCAGAGCGCCAAATTCAAATAAATTACTATAAAAATCACTTTCATGAAATCACACATGAAAGACACCAAATTAACCTCTCTTGGGTACGAGAGACGTTAGCGTCCCTCTTCAACAGCCAGTGAAACTGCTGGGCGCCAAATTCAAATACAGAAATACTCATTATAAATGTTAAAAAAACATAACATATTTTACATAGGTTTAAAGCTACACTTGTTGGGAATCCAMCCAACATGTSTGATTTCAAAAAGGATTTACGGCGAAAGCACACCAAACTATTATGTTAGGTCAGTACATAGCCACAGAAAAACACAGCCATTTTCCAGTCAAAGAGAGGAGTAACAAAAACAGAAATAGAGATAAAATMAATCACTAACCTTTGATGATCTTCATCAGATGACACTCATATGACTTCATGTTACACAATACATGTATGTTTTGTTCGGTAAAGTTTATATTTATACCCAAAAATCTGAGTTTAGGCGGGACGCTGCTGTCTCACTTGGCCAAAAGCCAGAGAAAATGCAGAGAGCCATATTCAAATAAATTACTTCAATTAAATAGGATAGGGGGCAGCATTTTCACATTTGGATGAAAAGCGTGCCCAGAGTAAACTGCCTCCTACTCAGTCCCAGATGCTAATATATGCATATTATTATTAATATTGGATAAAAAACACTCTGAAGTTTCTAAAACTGTTTGAATCATGTCTGTGACTGTAACAGAACTTATTTGACAGGCAAAACCCAGAGGACAAACTATTCAGATTTTTTTTTTTGAGGTCACTCTCTTTTCAATGGGTTTCATTGGGTATCCAGATTTCTAAGGGACCTTCCTGTCAACAGTCTAAGGGACCTTCCTGTCAACATGTCAACAGTCTTTAGAATTTGGTTGAGGTTTTTCCTTTGAGAAATGAAGAAGTAGCCATGTTCAGAATGAGSCTCCAGTGAAGTGTACTGTTTGTTAAAGGCGCGTGACCAGAAAGCATGCTACACATTGTTTTCCTCCGGTATTGAACACAGATCYTCCCGTCTTSAATTTMATTGATTATTTATGTAAAACAATACCTAAAGTTGTATTACAAAAGTAGTTTGAAATGTTTGGACAAAGCTTCCGGGTAACTTTTGAGATATTTTGTAGTCACATTGTGCAAGTTGGAACCGGTGTTTTTCTGGATCAAACGCGACAAATAAATTGACATTTTGGATATATATCGACGGAATTAATCGAACAAAAGGACCATTTGTGATGTTTATGGAACATATTGGAGTGCCAACAGAAGAAGCCCGTCAAAGGTAAGGCATGAATTATATATTTATTTCTGCGTGGTCTGTGATTGTTAGCTGGGGTGCTATCCTCAGATATTAGCATTGTTTGCTTTCGCCGTAYAGCATTTTTGAAATCTGACACATTGGCTGGATTCACAACAAGAGTAGCTTTAATCTGGTATATTGCATGTTAKATTTTTATAGTAATTTATTTGAATTTGGTGCTCTGCATTTTCACTGGATGTTGGCCAGGTGGGACGCTACCGTCCCACATATCCCAGAGAGGTTAACAAATTTGTGCACAAAACTTATAAGCTACAGACAACAAACATTTTATGGGATCTTTTATTTATTTATTTTATGAGCATTTCTCCTTTGCCAAGATAATCCATCCACCTGATAGGTGTTGCATATCAAGAAACGGATTCATTCGTTATAGTCTAAAATGTTGGAGGATGGGGGGTTGCTAAATGGACATATGGGGCGGCAGGTAGCCTAGTGGTTATAGCATTGGACTAGTAACCGAAAGGTTGCAAGATCGAATCCCTGAGCTGGCAAGGTAAAACTCTGTCATTCTGCCCCTGAACAAGGCAGTTAACCCACTGTTCCTAGGCTGTCATTTAAAATAAGATTTTTTTTCTTAACTGACTTGCCTAGTTAAAAAATTGTTTTGTTTTTAAAGATGGTCATACTATGGATCATTTAGCTKTTTGATTTTGGATTGTAGGACCCCTTTAGTTGTAAAAAAATGAAAATGATTTGATAAAATGTTGATTTTGGTCTTTACTACTAAAGCCCATAGAAACACACATTCARAAATGGCAAAAATGACAGTCAAGAAATACAAATAATAAGAAACCKGGTTTTGAAGTGTCTGTCCTAAATCTAGGAGATATAAAAAAAAACGTTTGAAAAATGTACACATATAACCAATTTTTGGGGGTAGSCTCAAAACTACCTTCATACTTCAATTTTTTTAACCGGTACCTTACCTTCAGATGGGTCCCGTGATACTTGTAGTGAATGTAGAGCAAAACATKATCTTGTTCATGAGAGTAATACTAGTTTGTCTGACAAACACCGCTCTAGCGCTTCCGCCTTTTACCGCAGATGCGGAAATGCGACACTGGCGGTTGCTGTGGATTGAGACGCATCCAATGCAAAACCAGATATATCTATCTTAAACTGACAGATTTTGATGGAGATTTTTTTTACACACCGGTGCGTCAATCAACTCTAGGGAGTATAACYCCATGATCATTACACAGCTGCACCTTCTGCTGGGGACAATAAAAGTCCATTCTAAAATGCGCAGTTTTGTCACACAACGCAATGCCACAAATGTCTCAAGTTTTGAGGTAGCGTGCAATTGGCATGCTTCTTCCGCTGGACCTGCGCGCGCGTCGTGAGTTTGGAAAGTGTACTGAACGCTAGAACAACAAGGAGGAATTTGGACAGAAATTATGGACATAAACGAACAAAACAAACATTTCTTGTGGAAGTGGGAGTCCTGGGATCTTCCGACGAAGATCAGCAAATGCTGGAAAAATGGCTGTGTTATTCTGTGAATAGGCACTCACCTAACATAACCGTTTGGTTTGCTTTCGTTGTAAAGCCTTTTTGAAATCGGACACTGTGGCTGGATTTACAACAAGTGTATCTTTAAAATGGTGTAAAATACATGTATGTTWGAGGAATTTTWATTATGGGATTTCTGTTGTTTTGAATTTGGCGCCCTGCAGTTTCACTGGCTGTTGAAGAGGTGGGACGCTACCGTCTCACGTACCCTAGAGAGGTTAACCTGTCCTATCTGAACAGACACCGCTAGAGGGCAAGACTGTACAGCCTCTCCTTTAGAAACCCAATTGAATCTGTCTAATTGGGGCTCAAACAGGTAAGCCCACATAATATAAGTGCTTGGCCCCCAGGACCATACAATAACCCAACTGGCAATTACAACCAATAAGCTGGTCGTACAATGTAAAAAGCAAAATCCACATCCTCTTTTACATTGGTACATTCATCTTAAATCAGACTTTATGATTATTAATGATATTTTAACACCATGCACACAATKATTTTCTCTTATTCAACCTTTATACTTTAAAGCATGGAGAGCAGGCCACAACATATGTCTATGTGCACTGAAGTGCGTACGCTCCTATTACGCACAACAAAAATGAGGACACAGACACACAGATCTCCGACATAACCCAGGAAATATGAACAAAGGAAACCATACAATGAATGAAATAAACAGAACTTCTACCTCATGAGTCTTGCGAACGTAAATGTGCACTGTAAACATTGCGCCCACGCAGAGAAGGGTAAGAAATGGTCGGCTAAATGAAAATGTATCGTAGGTCTATCAAACATGAAACAGAAATGTCGTTGTGTTGTAATAAATGGTACAGGGATGGAATGAGGAAACGCTAGCAGTTATTGTAGTATATGATGGAATATAAATTTACCACATTGGACCTATGCATTTAAAAGTGTGAAAGCAACAGCAAACATTTCAACAAAAGAAAAACAGCACTCTCCACTGGTGGGAGTTTGGAGAGTGCAAGTGAAGAGACGCATTTACGGTGTGTCTTCGAAACAGTAATAATTCATTTTAACAACAAATTCCAAATGCAAGGTAAGTAAATTATCAATTTCAAGCAATTGTTACATACCTAAAGACCAGTAGGCCTCTGCTAGTAATTGTTGCCCAATTGCTGGTGAGCTTGCAAAGTTAACAGTTCATTTTCTTGATGAAGAAATATTTTTGGGAGCTGCATATTTATTTATTTTGGCAATCCTCTCCCTACAATTTGATGTTTGCCCTCCACCTGATCCTATAGCTGAACAGCAAATCAGCAGTCTGTTTGCTAGCTTACCCGACCTGTGTTGATTGACAGTTTGCTGGTCCAATCAGAATGCCAAGTGGGAAATTCACTAGCCAATTTGTTGCAGTCATGTTCTTTTTTTACAAGGGCGATGCTGCGGCTCAGGCTGCGTGTTGTAGAGTAATTCACGTAGACTCAGTGCCACAAAAGGAGTGACAAAACATTCCAAAACCTGGTCAGATAATTAAAAGTCATCATTCTCAAGTCAATGTTGAGTCCTGAGTCTTGAGGCTCAAGTCCAAGTCAAGTCTCAAGTTAATTTATATCATGTCGAGTCTCAAGTCATCATATTTGTGACTTAAGTCAGACTCGAGTCCAAGTCATGTGACTCGTGTCCACAACTCTGGGTTAAGCTGTGGTCAACGACGAGATCATGAGGCCCATTGTCGTGCCATTCATCCGCGGCCATCACCTCATGTTTCAGCATGATAATGCAGAGCCCAAAGTTGCAAGGATTTGTACGCAATTCCTGGAAGCTGACAATGTCCCAGTTCTTCCATGGCCTGCATACTCAGACATTGAGCATGTTTGGGATGCTCTGGATCAACGTGTACTACAGCATCTTCCAGTTACCGTCAATATCCAGCAACTTCGCACAGCCATTGAAGAGGAGTGGGATAACATTCCACAGGCCACAATCAACAGTCTGATCAAATCTATGTGACGCGCTGCATGGGGCAGATGGTGGTCACACCAGATACTGACCTATTTTAAGGTATCTGTGWCCAACAGAAGCATATCTACATTCCCAGTCATGTGAAATCCATAGATTAGGGCCTAATGAATTGATGTCAATTGTCTGATTTCCTTGTACGATCTAACTCAGTTAAACCTTTGAAATTGTTTCATGTTGTGTTTATACAGTATTTTTGTTATGTGTATGTACAGTACATACCTATTTTCATATTTGTTACTTTCTTTTTTACTTTCTATTTTGCTTCCACCGGTCCTGGGAATTGTTAAGGTCAATGACATCATGAACTTTACCCAGTACCAGGGAATTTTAGCCATAAGCCTGGTTGCCTCTGCCAGGAGGCTGAKACTTGTGTCCCGCGCTGGCCATAGAGAGGCTTTTATTCTCTATTTTGGTTAGGCCAGGGTGTTACTAGGGTGGGCATTCTAGTTCCTTTATTTCTATGTTTGTGTGGTTCCCAATCAGAGGCAGCTGTCTATCGTTGTCTCTGATTGGGGATCATATATAAGTTGTCCTTTTCCGTTGGGTTTTGTGGGTAGTTATTTTCTGTTTAGTGTCTGCACCTGACAGAACTGTTTCGTTTTTTCACTTTGTTATTCTTTTTTAGTGTTTTTGAGTAATAAAGAATCATGAACACTTACCACGCTGCGTTTTGGTCCATGCCTTCCGATGAGAGACGTAACAGAACTCCCCACCACAAAAAGACCAAGCAGCGTGGTCAGGAGGAATGGACGTGGGAGGACATCCTGAATGGTATAGGATCCTGGACGTGGGAGGAGATCCTGCCTGGGAAAGATCGCCTCCCATGAGAGCAGACGGAGGCAGCAAGGAGGGAGCAACTATACAAGGGGTCACGGCTAGCACGGAAGCCCGAGAGGRAGCTCCCAGATTTTTTGGGGAGGGGGCACACGGGGAGATTGGCGGAGTCAGGGTTTAGACCTGAGCCAACTCCCCGTGCTTACCGTGGGGAGCGTGTGACCGGTCYGGCACAGTGTTATGCGGTGATGCGCACCATGTCTCCAGTACGCATTCATAGCCCAGTGCGCTCTGTTCCAGCTCCCCGCAGTTGCCGTGCTAGAGTGGGCATTCAGCCAGGACGGATTGTGCCGGCTCAGCGCTCCTGGCCTCCGGTGCGTCTCTTCGGTCCAGGATCTCCTGTGCCAGCTCTACGCATGGTATCCCCAGTTCGCCAGCACAACCCAGTGCGGCCTGTTCCAGCTCCCCGCACTTGCCGTGCTACAGGGGGGATTCAGCCAGGACGCGTTGTGCCAGCTCTGCGCTCCAGACCTCCAGTGCACCTCCACGGCCCAGCATATCCTGCGCCGGCTCTACGCACTATCCCTCCAGTGCGCCTTCATAGCCCAGTGCGTCCCGTGCCAGCTCTCCACACTCACCGAGCTGGAGTGGGTATCCAGCCAGGACGTGTTGTGGCAGCTCCCCGCACCAGGCTTCCAGTACGTCTCCTCAGTCCGGTGAGACCTGTTCCGGCTCCACGTAAGAAGCCTCCAGCGAAGATCCCCGGTCCGGAGCCTCCAGCGACGGTCCCCTGTCCGGAGCCTCCAGCGACGGTCCCCAATCCGGAGCCTCCGGCGATGATCGGTGGTATTGTTCCTCCGGCGATGATCTGCGGCCCGGCTCCTCCAGTGAAGGTCCATGCACCTGGGCCGCCACCAAAGCTGAGGGATCTGTGGGCAGAGGGGGGTCTACGTCCCGCACCGGAGCCGCCGCCGTGAAGGGATGCACTCCCGGACCCTCCCCTTTAGAGTCAGGTTTTGCGGCCGGAGTCCGCACCTTTGGGGGGGGGGGGTACAGTCACGCTCTGGCCATAGAGAGGCTTTTGGTTAGGCCAGGGTGTGACTAGGGTGGGCATTCTAGTTTGTTTATTCCTATGCTTGTGTGGTTCCCAATCAGAGGCAGCTGTCTATCGTTGTCTCTGATTGGGGATCATATATAAGCTGTCCTTTTCATGGTGGGTTTTGACCCAACCCCTCGCACAAATAAAAATCCACAAAGAAGTAGGTTAACTGACCACAAAATAAAAAAGTCTCCATTCCCCATTGAAAACCTGTGGTTTGAATTGAAGAGGGCAGTCCAAAAGTGCAGATGAAGGATATCAAGGACCTGGAAAGATTCTGTATGGAGGAATGGTCTAAGATCCCTCCCAATGTGTTCTCTAATCAGATTCTGTATGGAGGAATGGTCTAAGATCCCCCCAATGTGTTCTCTAATCAGATTCTGTATGGAGGAATGGTCTAAMATCCCTCCCAATGTGTTCTCTAATCGGATTCTGTATGGAGGAATGGTCTAAGACCCCTCCCAATGTGTTCTCTAATCAGATTCTGTATGGAGGAATGGTCTAAGATCCCTCCCAATGTGTTCTATAATCAGATTCTGTATGGAGGAATGGTCTAAGATCGCCTCCCATGTGGTTCTCATTAATCAGATTCTGTACGGGGAGATGGTCTAAGATCCCTCCCAATGTGTTCTCTAATCAGATTATGTATGGAGGAATGGTCTAAGATCCCTCCCAATGTGTTCTCCAATCAGATTCTGTATGGAGGAATTGTCTTAGATCCCTCCCAATGTGTTCTCAAATCTCATAAAACATTTGAGAAGAATCCTTGCAAGGTGAGGTATATAAAGGAATTGAAAAAGGGGTGCCACAGCATGACCAGAGACAGCAATGCATTAGCGTGGTCTACTGTAGCTTTGGCTTGGCAATAGCTGGACTGCCAGGAACTTCATATGTGTATGTGGGATAGTGTACACTGTGCATGATCTCTAGTTTCTTTGTGTGTACTTGCCTTTTCTATTGGCTATTTCTGGGTTTTGTCTGTCATGCATATAAGCCAGCATTTTTATAAACTCGTGATTGCGTGTTAGATAAGTCCTGCACTGAGGGAGCCCCAGGGGGGTTAAGTCTCTGTGGATAGAGGGAGTACAGATTCTGGCATGCTCTGTGTGTGCGCGTGTGTGTGTGCGTGTGAACGTGAGTGCGTTTGAGCATGCGTGTGCGTGTATGTGTGTGTGTGTTTGTGTGCATTGAGGGAGTCTACATTCTGGCAAGCTCCAGTTTACACAGATGGAGCAGCTCTCTCTATATAACCACATAAAATTCCTCCCACTGTCCAAGTGAGCACTTCTTACTCCCCCCTCTACCCCCCCCCCCCCCTTTCACCCCTTCACCCCTCTCACACTCCTCGACAAAGTAAAACACACTTGTCTAAACGAGCCAGACTACACCTGATTATTCTCCTTGTTTTTTTAAACAAGCCCGGACAGACCTGAGTAATCAATCCGAGAGGGTAAGGAAGCCTAGGAGAAGCTTGTTGAATGAGTCCTGAGAGAAGTAATATCATACCCTAAATCTGTATTATAATATAATATAGCTTTAGGGAAGGATATTGCCTCCACCTACCCATCCTCCATGGTACATCCAAGCTGACTAACTGGATCCTACATACAGTACCTAGCTGGAGTGTCCACTCCTAACCACAAGACAGGATATGTCAAATCCTCCCCTAGGTAAAAGTAAAATGCTCTCATGTTCCTCTCCCGTCATTTTTGAGCTTGGGGGTTTATCTTTCCAGAAACATACTTCTGTGTGTGTATGTTTTTATTATTGCTATTTCATTATCTATATTATACTCGTTACCTATTGATGTATTGACTGACTTATTTATTATAGTTATTACTAATATTATTATTATTATTATTATTATACTACATTATTTATAGTTTATTATTACTACTATTATTAGTATTACTACTATTTATTATTTACTACTATTATTATTATTATTATTGCTAATATTATTACAATTATTATTGCTACTACTACTAGTATATTATTATTACAACTATTATTAATGCATTTATTAATTATATTATTAATATTACTTTTATTACTACTACTAGTATTATGAGTGGCCATCCTAACCGCAAACAGGATATGTCAAATCTTCCCCTAGGTAAAAGTCAAATGCTCTCATGTTCTCCCCATCATTTTTGAGCTTGGGGTTTATCTTTTCCAGAAACATACTTCCTGTGTGTGTATGTTTTATTATTACTACTATTATTTATTATTATATTATTATTATTATTATTATTACTATTATTATTATTACTCACACTAGTATTATTATATATTACTACTATTATTAGTATTACTACTATTATTATTACGACTATATATATTACTGCTACTAGTATTATTATTATTAGTACTACTATTATTACTTATATTATTATTATATTATTACTATTATTATTTAATATTATATTATTATTATTATTACTATTATATATACTATACTATTATTATTATTGATGCTATTATTATTTTTACTATTATTATTACTACTACTATTATTGCTATTATTTTTACTATTAATTATTATTACTATAATTATTATTTGTTATTCTATTATTATCGCTACTACAATTATTATTATTATTACTACATTATTAGTAGTATTATTATTACTACTAACTATTATTATTTACTATTATTTTACTACTGCTATTGTTATATTGCTACTATATTGTTGCTACTATTATTATTGTCTATTTACTATTATTATATCGCTGTTATTACTGCTACTATTATTACTACAGTTATTATTACTGCTACTAGTATTATTACTGTTACTACTTCCATTATTACTTTTATTATCGATACTACTAGTATTACTAACTATTACTATTATTATTACTGTTATTACTATTACTATTATTATTACTATTATTATTATTACTACTATTATTATTACTGGTATTTATTATTCTATTATTATTGCTTATTATTTCATTATTATTAATATTACTACTATTATTATGACTATTATGACAATTATTATTAGTCTATTATTACTATTACTACTATTATTATTACTATTAATATAATTGTTGCTTCTATTATTATTACAACTATTAATTTACTACTACTATTATTATTATATATTATTATTACTATTATTGTATTATTCTATTATTACTATTATTACTACTACTATTATTATTATTAGTGTATTACTACTATTATTATTACTACTATTATTATGACTATAATTATACTATTATTATTACTATTATTATTCCTACCACTATTAATCAAATTTCAAATAAAATGTATTATTATATAGCCCTTCTTACATCAGCTGATATCTCAAGTGCTGTACAGAAACCCAGCCTAAAACCCCAAACAGCATGCAATGCAGGTGTAAAAGCACGGTGGCTAGGAAAACATCCCTAGAAAGGCCAAAACCTAGGAAGAAACCTAGAGAGGAACCAGGCTATGAGGGGTGGCCAGTTCTCTCATGTCTGTGAGAATAATAAACTTATGTAGCAGGCAAAACCCTGAGGACAAACCATTCAGAATTTGTATTTTTTTGACGTCAATGTCTTTTCAATTAGGTTTTTAGAGACACCAGATTTCTAATGACTTGCTTGCAGTTCCTACCGCTTCCACTGGATGTCACAGTCCTTGGAAATTGGTTGAGGTTATTCCTTTGTGTAGTGAAGAAGTAGGGCTATCGTAAATGAGGGCCACATGAAGTAAATGTTTGGAGAGCGTCACGTTATGAAAAAAGTTGCGTCAGTTTGGTTTCTTTTTGTATTGAACACAGATCATCCCGTCTTCAAATTATCGATTATTAACGTTTAAATACCTAACGTTGTATGACAAAAGTAGTTTGAAATGTTTTGGTAAATTTACATGTAACCTTTGATATATTTTGTAGTGACTTGGCGAAAGTTGGAAGCTGTGTTTTTCTGGATGAAACGGTCAAATAAATTGACATTTTGGATATATATCGATGGAATTAATCGAACAAAAGGACCATTGTGATGTTTATGGGACATATTGGAGTGCAACAAAATATTTTCGTCAAAGGTAAGGCATGAATCTTCGTCTTGTCGTGCCTGCAGGGTGAAATATGCTACTCTGTTTGTTTCTGATGTGATATCATCAGATAATAGCATCTTATGCTTTCGCCGAATAGCCATTTTTGAAATCTGACATGTTGGCTGGATTCACAACGAGTGTAGCTTTAATTTGGTATCTTACATGTGTGATTTAATGAAAGTTTTATTTTTATATCATGTTATTTGAATATGGCGCGCTGTATTTTCCCTGGCTATTTCCCTGGCTACTAAAATCTCCCTGGCTACAGAGAAGTTAAGGAATGTGATTTTGGGAAAGAGGTAATCTTAACGGGAGATTTTAATATTAATTATGAAGACAAGTCTTGTAGGAAAACCCTCAAACGGATCACTAATACCTTTGACCTTACACGGCTAGTTAATAACTCTACCTACATGTACATATTACCTCAACTAACCGGTGCCCCCCCACATTGACTCTGTACCGGTACCCTCCTGTATATAGTCTCGTTATTGTTATTTTACTGCTGCTCTTTAAGAACAAATTGCCTTCCAATAGGCTTTGATTACATTTCCAGTATCCCCATCCACGTGGAATATCTGTAAGAGTTATATGGGGGCCAATTATATGGGGTCCAATTGCATTCCGTCTCGTATTAAGTATTTTTTTACTTCTGATGCAAGCAAGAATGAGACTAGGAAGTAATGAAGACGGCTAGCTTGATTAAGCCTCCTCCATGTATATCTCACTAGGTCAGGGTTTTTCAAACTCCATATATCCACTAGTTCTAATGTGTCCATGGTCTTTGTGATCTCCTTAAGACTCCTGTCTTTTGCTGGAAAAATAGCTGTGTTTTTCTGTGATTTTGCGGTGACCTAACATAATCGCTTGTGGTGCTTAAAGCCTATTTGAAATCGGACACTTTGGTGGGATTAACAACACGATTACCTTTAAAATGGTATAAGATACATGTATGTTTGAGGAATTTTAATTATGAGATTTCTGTTGTTTGAATTTGGCGCCGTGCACTTTCACTGGCTGTTGTCATATCATCCCGTTAACGGGATTGCAGCCATAAGAAGTTTTAAGTCCACATAGTCCACAGTTCCATACTGCATTACCATAAATCAAATATTGTTTTAAATCCACATAGTTCACAGTTCCATACTGCATTACCATAAATCAAATATTGTTTTAAATCCACATAGTCCACAGTTCCGTTCTGCATTACCATAAATGATATATTGTTTTAAATTCACATAGTCCACAGTCCCATTCTGCATTACCACCCTTCCGGCGCCGACCGAGATGGCCGCCTCGCTTCGCGTTCCTTGGAAAATATGCAGTATTTTGTTTTTTTATGTGTTATTTCTTACATCGGTACCCCAGGTAATCTTAGGTTTCATTACATACAGTCGGGAGGAACTACTGAATATACGATTAACGTCAACTCACCATCGTATATAACAGGAATATGACTTCCCCGAAACGGATCCAGTTTTTGCCTTCCACCCAATACAATGGATCTGATCTCAGCCGGGGACCCTATGCGACGCCGTAAAAGGGGCAAACGTAGCGGTCTCTTGTCAGGCTTCGGAGACGGGCACATCGCGCTCCACTCCCTAGCATACTACTCGCCAATGTCCAGTCTCTTGACAATAGGTTGATGAAATCCGAGCACGGGTAACATTCCAGAGAGACATCAGGGATTGCAACGTGCTCTGCTTCACGGAAACATGGCTAACTCAAGAGACGCTAACGGAGTCGGTGCAGCCAGCTGGTTTCTTCACGCATCGCGCCGACAGAAACAAACATCTTTTCTGGTAAGAAGAGGGGCGGGGGGTATGCCTTATGATTAACGAGACGTGGTGTGATCATCATAACAACACACAGGAACTCAAGTCATTCTGTTCACCTGATCTAGAACTCCTCACAATCAAATGTCGACCGCATTATCTACCAAGGGAATTCTCTTCGATCATAATCACAGCCGTATATATTCCCCCAACAGACACATCGATGGCCCTGAACGAACTTTATCTGACTCTTTGTAAACTGGAAACCACACACCCTGAGGCTGCATTCATCGTAGCTGGGGATTTTAACAAGGCTAATCTAAAAACAAACTCCCTAAATCTATCAGCATATCGATTGTGCTACAGGGCTGGTAAAACCCTGGATCATTGTTATACTAACTCGCCGACGCATATAAGGCCCTCCCCCGCCCTCTTTCGAAAAGCTGACCGACTCCATTTTGTTGATTCCAGCCTACAAACAGAAACTAAAACAACAAGCTCCCGCGCTCAGGTCTGTTTCAACGCTGGTCCGACCAATCTGATTCCACGCTTCAAGACTGCTTCGATCACGCGGATTGGAATATGTTCCGCATTGCGTCCAACAACAACATGAACGAATATGCTGATTCGGTGAGCGAGTTCATTAGGAAGTGCATGACGATGTCGTACCCACAGCAACGATTAAAACATTCCAAACCAGAAACCGTGGATTGACGGCAGCATTCGCGTGAAACTGAAAGCGCGAACCACTGCTTTTAACCAGGGCAAGGTGACCGAAACATGACCGAACACAAACAGTGTAGCTATTCTCTCCGCAAGGCAAATAACAGCTAAGTCCCAGTACAGAGACAAAATAGAGTCGCAATTCAACAGCTCAAACACAAGAGGTATGTGGCAGGGTCTACAGTCTATCACGGATTACAAAAAGAAAACCAGCCCGTCGCGGACCAGGATGTCTTGCTCCCAGACAGGCTAAATAACTTTTTTGCCCGCTTTGAGGACAATACAGTGCCACTGACACGGCCCGCTAACCGGGCTATTCCCAGCCGCGTCCTCAGAGCATGCGCAGACCAGCTGGCTGGTGTGTTTACGGACATATTCAATCAATCCTTATCCCAGTCTGCTGTTCCACATGCTTCAAGAGGGCCACCATTGTTCCTGTTCCCAAGAAAGCTAAGGTAACTGAGCTAAACGACTACGCCCCGTAGCACTCACTTCCGTCTCATGAAGTGCTTGAGAGACTAGTCAAGGACCATATCACCTCCACCCTACCGGACACCCTAGACCCACTCCAATTTGCTTACTCGACACAATAGGTCACAGACGACGCAATCGCACCACACTGCACACTGCCCTAACCCATCTGGACAAGAGGAATACCTATGTGAGAATGCTGTTCATCGATTACAGCTCAGCATTTAAACCAGATACCCTCCAAACTCGTCATCAAGCTCGAGACCCTGGGTCTCGACCCCGCCCTGTGCAACTGGGTCCTGGACTTCCTGACGGGCCGCCCCCAGGTGGTGAGGGTAGGTAACAACATCTCCACCCCCTGATCCTACACTGGGCCCACAAGGGTGCGTTCTGAGCCTCTCCTGTACTCCCTGTTCACCACGACTGCGTGCCATGCACGCCTCCAACTCATCATCAAGTTTGCGGATGACACTACAGTGGTAGGCTTGATTACCAACAACGACGAGACGGCCTACAGGGAGGAGGTGAGGGCCTCGGAGTGTGGTGTCAGGAAAATAACCTCACACTCAACGTCAACAAAACAAAGGAGATGATTGTGGACTTCAGGAAACAGCAAGGGAGCACCCCCCTATCCACATCGACGGGTCAGTAGTGAGAAGGTGGAAAGTTTTAAGTTCCTCGGTGTACACATCACGGACAAACTGAATTGGTCCACCACACAGACAGCGTTGTGAGACGCGCAGCACGCCTCTTCAACCTCAGGAGGCTGAAGAAATTCGGCTTGTCACCAAAAGCACTCACAAACTTCTACAGATGCACAATCGAGAGCATCCTGTCGGGCTGTATCACGCCTGGTAGCGCAACTGCTCCGCCCACACCGTAAGGTTCTCCAGAGGTAGTGAGGTCTGCAGAACGCATCACCGGGGGCAACTACCTGCCTCCAGGACACCTACACCACCCGATGTCACAGGAAGCCATAAAGATCATCAAGGACAACAACCACCCAAGCCAATGCCTGTTCACCCCGCTATCATCCAGAAGGCCGAGGTCAGTACAGGTGCATCAAAGCAGGGACCGAGAGACTGAAAAACAGCTTCTATCTCAGCATCAGACTGTTAAACAGCCACCACTAACATTTACGGCCGCTGCCAACATACTAGACTCAACTCCAGCCACTTTAAAAATGGGAATTGATGGAAATTATTGTAAAAATGTACCACTAGCCACTTTAAACAATGCCACTTAATATAATTACATACCCTACATTACCCATCTCAATGTATATGTATATCACTGTACTCTATATCATCTACTGCATCTTGCCATCTTTTATGTAATACATGTACACTAGCCACTTTAAACTATGCCACTTTATGTTTTACATACCCTACCAGTACTCATCTCAATATGTATATACCGTACTCTTATACCATCTACTTGCATCTTGCCTATGCCGTTCTGTACCATCACTCATTCATATATCTTTATGTACATATTCTTTATCCCTTTACACTTGTGTGTATAAGGTAGTAGTTGTGGAATTGTTAGGTTAGATTACTTGTTGTTATTACTGCATTGTCGGAACTAGAAGCACAAGCATTTCGCTACACTCGCATTAACATCTGCTAACCATGTGTATGTGACTAATAAAATTTGATTTGATTTGATTTGATTTGATTACCATAAATCAAATATTGTTTTAAATCCACATAGTCCACAGTTCCATACTGCTTGAATAAAAAATTTGTTTGTGCAAAACAATTTTATTTTTGTAAAAAACAAATGAATTCATTTTTGTACTGTGGAATGCGATGCAAATAAGTATCAGGGACTACTTCAACAGGAGGTAGCTTTCACTCACAGCCACATTGTATTCCTTGAGTCCTTGAACATTTGGTAGTTTTCATATAATTTCTCGACCACGAGATGAACATTCTGCTTCTCTGCTCTGAGCCTTTTGAAAGTGGGGTACAGGGCACATCGTCTCTCCACTCTTTCATGAGGAAAGTGTTCCTTAATAGAGAATGGGGTGTTCTTCAYTTCCCTACCCTGTTGTAACAAGGCAATTTTCATTTTGTAGTGGGTTACCATAGCTACGATCGGACGGCGCCTTCCCTCTGCTCTGCCACCAAAATGACGAGCCCTCTAAAAATCAATTGTTTCCACCTGTTCGTCTGTCATCTTGAGATTGCGTTTCATGAACACCTTGACTTTTTCCTCTGTGACTGATGGTTTTCGTTTTCATCCTCCTTTATTCAAATTATAACAATATTATTTTTCATACRTCTGCACTTTAGATCAAGTAATTCGGCTTTCATTGTTTTATTATCATACCGTAGCCTCTCTGTAGTGTCTTTTAGGGAGTCTACGTTAGTTTTCAATATCTRATATTCTGCTTGTATTTCTTCCATAAATGTATTATTGTAATCCATAAACAATGATTTAATAATAAACAATGGACATAAAACAGGCCAGGAACAGCGACTGGACAGGGGAACGACATCAATGCTGACACAGGGAATAACTTGAGGAGCAGACAGATAAAGAGGGAGTAATCAACAAAGTACTGGAGTCCAGGTGAGTCCAATATTGCGCAGCGGCGCGCAACGATGGTGACAGGTGTGTGTAATGAAGGGCAGCCGCGCCAGAGAGGGCGAGGTGTGACAGCCTCAACCTCGCCCAGCGGCCCAGGCAATAGATCCAGATGTTTTAACTGCTCGCTTATGCTCGTAAACAATGCTCTATCTTCTGGAGACATGGTTATAAAAACATCCCCCTCTAATGTTGAATTTGGAATTTTAGAATGCGGCTTCCCTTCAGTTTCTCCGTAGCCTCTCGTGGTAGGTTGTACTTATCTCAGGGAGTGCTTACTGTTCTAGTTCATTCTACTCTCTCATATTCTGGCTTGTATTTCTTCCATGAAATTGAATTTTATATGATTATCCCAGCACAAATGACGAATTGGACAATTTAATGAGAGGTGACAAATGGACATAAAACCATAGGCCTCTAGTTTACGCGTACTCCCGGTGCACATCGGGGGGAACGCCATCAACTACGCAATAGCTTGCACAAGACGGCAATATACTTAGTGACGCGCAGCAGACAAGCTATAACTTAGTAATGTCCGAAAGATTGGTATCGAGAGGGATCATGGCCAAAGTTACTGAGAGTCCGTGATTGTGTTCGCCCAGCAATATTGCTCGCGAGCGGTTGAGCGCCAAACTAGATGGTGTTGACAAGAGTGATGTGATAGTCGCTCATGGATGGTAGTGCTCGCAGAGGACAACGCAGCTCGCAGAGAGGGACGCAGTGACATGTGAGACTCTAATGCTCAACATCCAATCCTCGCCCAGCCAGCCCACGCGACAATCGCATTCCACGATGTTTAACTGCTCGTCTTCGCAGATGCCTCAGATTGTCGTAATAAATCGCTCGCATATGGCATACTATTTACCTTTGTGGCGTGAGCTGATGGTATATAAAAAGACCTCGCCCCCCTCTGCATAATGTCTAGAATTTTGACGAACACTCTCTCATAGATAGACTCGCTCGGGCGTTCCCTTCAAGTTTTCACTCGCAGAACTCGAGGAAAGCGTCTTCTCTTTGTCGGCTGTCGACGTGTTCATTTTCCCGCTTCTTTTTTCTCTCGCGCTCAATCCCATTCTTAATAGGTGGCAGCTGTACCATTACTATATAGTTATCAAAGATTCATCGTTATATCTATTAACTAGACTTTTAATAATTGCTTTTTTAGAGACAGAAGGTGGGTTATACTTTTGCTAAATAATTGTTAACTCCATTGTCTGAACATCGGGTGTATTTCATGTTTTTGATGTGGTTAACTATTATTTACCTAATGTATGTAAGAAAATAGTTAAATTTAAACATAGATAGTCAAGAACGACACATCCCTTAGATGCAATGAGATAAAGTTCATGGTACGTCAAACGTGGATACTTCTTAGAAATTCATAGTCTCACTGTGATGTGTTGTCTGTAGAGACATGGACCACAGACTGATTGATTTGTGATTAGAGCAGTCCTAGTCAAATCCAAAAGGAGAGTTCCATACTTTCGTAGTATGTATTCTAGATCTCTCTTATTTACTTCTTTATTCGTATTGAACAAGCAGTTTATGCGATGATGGAATGTGTACACTCCTCTCATCTGAGCTGGTTTCCCTGCGCCTGATATATATTAATTATTTAAACCAATAGAATAATACATTGTACAAAAAATGAAGCTCATCGAGACGTCTAAAAGGCAAAAAAACATTCGATTGAATCTGATTGCTCTACGTTAGCAAGTACATCAAGCGCGCGCGATTGAGAAGTCACTGACTCACAATAAATGAATATAGAAGAGTACTCACAATGGGCAGTGAGATGTAGTTACGAGGTAATAGCTCGCCTGTCTGTGTACAGTTGCAAGGGCTGATATATTCAAAGTGTGCTAGTTATACCAGAACCATCTACCCAGCCCTCATAACAAAAACCACACAGGAAGCACTGTCAGGTTCTATAGAAGAAGTTCCAAGTTGGATAGGAAAAGAACTCCCAGTAGGAAAGGCCAAAAACCTTAGGAATATGAAACCTTGAAGAGACGTGAAACCAAGGTGATCTGAAGGAATTGGCGTTGGCCAGTCCTCTTCTGGCATGGGATCGACGTGGCGCGTGCGTCGACGGCTATATAAAATGACTCAAACATCTCGCGCCAAGATGTTCAAAATATTAGGTGTCTCTAGATATTAGACCAGCTTGAGTCGGTCAATAAGTAAATAATCAACTCGCAGTTAGTTGTCGGGGGTCGCTAATTCAAGTGCAGCGTTAACCTCCTTAGGAGTAGTATGTCAGTTCGGACTTCTTCATAGTCCCAGCCTACACAATATGAGTAGATCATTCGCGTCTCTCCGCTCCACGCAGTGTCTGCTACGGTGAGTTGAAAGAACAGCAGTGGTACTGCGAGACAAGGCATAGTCCATCAGTCTCAGTCTGAACAGCGTCCAGGCTCACACCAGGACAGGAAGAGCAACGACTGTCGAGCGAAATCAACGACCATCTTCGCAGCATGCGCGTTACCCCTCCTTGCCTTGGACGACTCAACATGAGAAGAGGTACCATGTAAGCATGACTCTACAGGCCCCTCTGCACTAATATGGGTTTGAGGCAAGAGATGTGCCGAGTGGCGTCAGAGGGCGAACCGGGCTTAGGCAAGAGCTGCAAGGGCGGTTCGGTTGATCCACATTGTGCTCCTCGGAGCCTTTCATCGTTCACCTTGCACATTCCTGAGGGGGGGGACAGCCCATGGCAGGGCCTCCGAACCGCAAGGCAACTACAAGAGATACACTTTAGTCATAGAGGACGTGCCTGAATTAGATGGAGTGTCGTGCTCGATAGGTAAAGACATACGGAAAAGGTCTCGAGACCGCGAGTCTCTCTACATACACTTGGGTAGTGGCCAGCAAAGCCTCATTCTCCAGTCCAAATTCATCTAGAGAACCGTCTAACTCTCTTATAGGCACAGTAAGCAAGCCAGTGCTTCCATGCTGTTAGCTTTTAGAAATTCTAGGGACAATTAGGATGGCTGCCGTACTTGGTGACCGGGCGTAGTGTAGGTATGTACGGGAGGCCCAAATCGGAGATACGGTAGGAGCAAGCCAATGTAATGCTTTGTAGGTTAGCAGTAAAACCTTGAATCAGCCTCCATTCAATTAGCTTGACAGAGAAAAGAGGCCGTCTCGCTAGGCTAAAGAAGTTGCTAGCTCCATTAAGAGAGTTATCCAGCCATTCGATCTCGAATTTTCTTTTGTTCTATGTCGAGCTATTATAGCAGCCTTCGTATTTCTAACGCACGTCAACTTGAAATTTATTCTTGTGCTTTAT
>NC_036859.1:5847147-5903934 GCF_002910315.2 Salvelinus sp. IW2-2015 | reverse complement strand
GCCTCCGCAGAACTCGAGAATAAGGTGCTTCTCTTGTTTCGGCTTCGATGTATCCGCTTTCTTTTTCCTCGAGCATATAAAATAAGCTGCTGATCCAATAACATAGTCAAGATTCTCTATCATTATCTAGACATTTCTTCGGGGGGTTATACGATGAGTTTTCTATGTGTAACTTTCATAGTTTTGTGTTAACTTATTATTCTTCTAAAAAAGTGTAGAAAAATAGTCAAAAAAATAAAGACCAATACCCGTTGAATGAGGTAGGTGGTCTAAAACTTTTGACAGGAAAGTTGTGTGCTTGTATTCTAATTTCTCTTAGAAAATTTTAGAGGTTACACAATTTTATTGCATTGGAGTTCTCTCAATGTGTTCCCTGCTCGATAAACATATTATACAAATACATTTTAAAAAATAAGTCGACTAGGAAAAAAAATTTGAATGACATCGATAGTTTGATGGGAATTGAGCATCGAAGCTGATCAAATAATAGTAAAATCAAAGGTATTACGTTAGCCCTTCTACATCAACTGATATATCAAAGTAGCTGTACAGAAACCCAGCCTAAACACCCAAACAGCAAGCCAAGTGCAGGTTCGAAGGAGCCTGATAGGAAAAAACTCCCTAGAAGGCCAAAAACTAGGAAGAAACTAGAGAAGAAACCAGGCTCTGATGGGTGCCATTCCTTATCCGGGTAGCCGGAAAGTAGAACATTGCAGTAGTCTAACCTTGTCACGCCCTGACCTTAGAGATCCTTTTTATGTCTCTATTTTGGTTTTGTCAGGGCGTGAGTTTGGGTGGGCATTCTATGTTGTGTGCTCTATGTTTTCTATTTCTGTGTGTTTGGCCTGGGTGTGGTTTTCAATCAGAGGCAGCTGTCTATTGTTGTCTCTGATTGAGAACCATACTTAGGTAGCCTTTTCCCACCTGTGTTTTGTGGGTAGTTGTTTTCTGTTTTGTGTTGCTGCACCTTACAGGACTGTTTCGTTTTCGTTCATTCTCTTTGTTATTTTGTTTCGTGTTCTGTTTCTTTTAATAAATAACATGAACACTTAACACGCTGCGCTTTGGTCCGACTACTCTTCATCRGACTACGAAAACATTACGGATACATTTTTCTGCATAATTTTTGGACCGAAYGTTTCAGATTTTTGCAATGTTACGTAGATGGAAAAAAGCTGTCTTTGAAACAGTCTTGATATGTTCGTCAAAAGAGAGATCAGGGTCCGGAGTAACACCGAGGTCCTTCACAGTTTTATTTGAGACGACTGTACAACCATTAAGATTAATTGTCAGATTCAACAGAAGATCTCTTTGTTTCTTGGGACCTAGAACAAGCATCTCTGTTTTGTCCAAGTTTAAAAGTAGAACGTTTGCAGCCATCCACTTCCTTATGTCTGAAACACAGGCTTCTAYCGAGGGCAATTTTGGGGCTTCACCATGTTTCATTGAAATGTACAGCTGTGTGTCATSCGCATAGCAGTGAAAGTTAACATTATGTTTTCGAATGACATCCCCAAGAGGTAAAATATATAGTGAAAACCATAGTGGTCCTAAAATGGAACCTTGAGGAACACCAAAATGTATAGTTGTTTTGTCAGAGGACAAACCATTCACAGAGACAAACTGATATCTTTCTGACAGATAAGATCTAAACCAGGCCAGAACTTGTCCGTGTAGACCAATTTGGGTTTCCAATCTCTCCAAAAGAATGTGCTGATCGATGGTATCAAAAGCAGCACTAAGGTCTAGGAGCACGAGGACAGATGCAGAGCKTCAGTCTGACGCCATTGAAAGGTCATTTACCACCTTCACAAGTGCAGTCTCAGTGCTATGATGGAGTCTAAAACCAGACTGAAGCATTTCGTATACATTGTTTGTCTTCAGGAAGGTAGTGAGTTGCTGCGCAACAGCTTTTTCAATTTTTTTTGAGAGGAATGGAAGATTTGATATAGGCCGATAGTTTTTTTTAAGGTTAAGTGTAAATTTAACCTTTTAAGGAAAGGTTAAATTGAGTTCCTCAGTTAGGTGGCTAACTGATTTTTGTCCTCTGACGTCCTTGGGTAGGCAGAGGGCAGTCTGGAAGGGCATCAAGGAATCTTTGGGTTGTCTGAGAATTTATAGCACGACTTTTGATGCTTCTTGGTTGGGGTCTGAGCAGATTATTTGTGGATTGCAAAACGTAATAAAATGGTGGTCCGGTAGTCAGGATTATGAGGAAAAAACATTAAAAGATCCACAACATTTATTCCATGGGACAAAACTAGCGTCCAGAGTATGACTGTGAGCAGTGAGTAGGTCCAGAGAATGTTGGACAAAACCCACTGAGTCGATGATGGCTCCGAAAACCTTTTGGAGTGGGTCTGTGGACTTTTCCATGTGAATATTAAAGTCAACAACATTAGAATATGTATCTACTAATGACTAAAGGTCCGATAGGAATTCAGGGAACTCAGTGAGGAACGCTGTATATGCGCCAGGAGGCCTGTAAACAGGTAAGCTATAAAAGTGATTGCAGTAGGCTGCACAGATTTCATCGACTAGAAGCTCAAAGACGAAAACGTCGTTTTGTTTGTAAAATTGAAATTTTGCTATCGTAAACATGATCATTGTGCACTTATAGGCACCCTGTGATGTTCAATCTTATTTAATTATTATTGTTACCGAGTTGTATAGTGGGAGACCACACACCACATCATCGGTGTGCTCCAAGTTTAACTTTATATCATGGGTCATTATAAGCAATATTTGCTCATAAAGGTGTTCCATCGCCATTCTCACATATATTTATGTTATGCTTGATGAATGAGGACCCAAAAAGCGACGTCAATAGTAACAGAGTCTTTATTCCAGTATTAAAACAAATAATGATTTCTCTGGATATATCAATGGTAATCCAAAACAGGAAACTGAAATCCTCTCGTCAATATAGAGGAACGACTGGAGACGCGACCACAGACTGCAGGTCGCTTCAGGAGGCACAGGGCCGTAGCTGACATAGACACCTGGCTCACACGCAGCATCTGAAGAAGGCAGAGAACCACGAACAGGGCGGGAACAAGGACACAGGAACAGCAAAACATCAACAAGAATCGACAGGACAGGAGCGGGAAACACAGAGGGAGAAATAGGGACTCTATCAGAGTGCAAAATGTGGGACACGTGTGAAAGAGTAAATCGAGGTCGTAGAGAATGAGAAAACAGCTGGAGGCAGGAACGGAACGGATAGAGAAGAGAGAGAAAGAGAAAGAACCTAATAAGACCAGCAGAGGGAAGCACAGGGACAGACATGATCAAGAGACAAAACATGACAGTACCCCCCACTCACCGAGCGCCTCTGGCGCACTCGAGGAGGAACCCTGGACGGCAACGAAGGAAATCAATCAATCAACGAACGGTCCAGCACGTCCCGAGAATGGAACCAACTTCCTCTCCTTCAGGACGCGTAACCCTCCAATCCACTAAGTACTGGTGACCACGTCCCCGAGAACGCATGTCCATGATCTTGCCGTACCTTGGAAATAGGGAGCGCCCTCGACAAGGACGGGGGGGGGGAGGGAAGACGAACGGGGCGCGAAGAAAAAGGGCTTGACACAAGAGACATGGAAGACAGGGTGGACGCGACGAAGATGCGGCGGTAAGAAGCAGTCGCACAGCGACAGGATTGAACGACCTGAGAGACACAGGAACGGACCAAATGAAGCCGCGGAGTCAACTTGCGAGAAGCTGTCGTTTAAGGGGAAGGTTACGAGTAGGAAAGCCACACTCTCCTGACCGCGACAATACCAGTAGGACTCTTAATCCTACGTTTATTTGCGGCTCTCCAGTCTGCGCCTGTAAGGCAAAGTGAGACCTGACCCTCCTCCAGGTGCGCTCAACAACGTTGGACACCTCTATTATAAAGCTGAGCGGAGGGTAACGCTGGACTCGCCGAGCTGGACGAAAACAGAGGAGGGCTGGTAGCCAAGCACTGCTGAAACGGGGATAGCGCCTGGTAGAGCAGACGAAGGAAGCGAGTTGGAGCGTACTCAGCCCAGGGGAGCTGTTCTGCCCAAGACGCAGGCGTTTCGAAACGAAAGCTGCGATATATGGCGACCAATCGACTGATTGCCCTTCTGTCTTGGACCGTTAGCTGCGCGATGAAAACCCGGAAGAGAGACTGACGGAAGCAACCAATCAACGACAAGAACTCCCCTCCAAAAACTGTGACGTGAATTGCGGACCTCTGTCTGGAAACGGTCGTCTAACGGAGGCCATGAATTCTTGAACACCATTTCAATGATGCATTGCTGCCGTCTCCTTGCGGAAGAAGCTTAGCGAGGAATGAAATGTGCCGCCTTTTAGAGCAACCTATCGATAACCGTAGAGAATCACAGTCTTCCCCGCAGACGAAGGCAGACCGGTAATAAAGGTCTAAAGCATTGAGACAGGTCGAGAAGGAGCGGAAGCGGTCTGAGACGGGAACCGGCAGGAGGAGAGTTACCTGACTTAGTTCCTGCGGCAGTCCGAACAAGCAGCCACGAAACGGCGCGCTGTCCCGCTCTGAGCTAGGCCACCAAAACGCTGCGAATAGAGCAAGCGCTACCCCGAACGCCGGGGTGGCAGCTGAACCGGCAGATGTGTAGCCCACCTGAAGAAAGCCAGACGAGTAAGATCGAGAGAACGAACAGAAGTACTAGGACAAGCGTACGGCTGGGCGACGCAAGTGCTGAGTGAGTGCTTGCTTTACCTGGCTCTCAATTTCCCAGGACAGTCAACCCGACAACAGCCCTTCAGGGAGAATCCCCCGGGTCTGGTAGAAGCCACAGAAGAACTAAAGAGACGGGATAAGGCATCAAGCTTGGCTGCTTCTTATTTCCGGTGCGATTAGGAAATACCGAACATTCGAAACGAGCGAAAAACAACCGGCCCAACGAGCTTGGACGTGCATTAAGTCGTTGGGCCGGTAACGGGATTTCTATGTTCTTCAGTTTCTTATGTAGTCTTCTCAAACGACAACAAGGGACGGTTCGCCCCTCCATACACTCACATGATCGCCATTTCGCTGTCCTAATGGCCTAAGCGGATGGCGAGCCAGTTCGCGGTTACCAGGCATCATAGTTGCGTCCGATGGGACCAGGCGATGGAGAAAAGTTAAGCGCAAGGATGGACCTTATCCGTCAGACTGAAAGCGGCTGAGACCAGAATGGCTCCCACGCCGCCACCTCTGAGCGTCAACCTCGACAAATGAATTGTTTAGGACGTCAGGAAGTAAACAAGGATAACGGGCGGATGTAAAAACCGCTTCTTGAGGAGATCAAAAGCATCCCTGGGGCGGAACGCTGGACCACTTAAGGCAAGTCTTGAATTAAGCAAAGAGTAGTCCCCCTTCTTTTGTGGAGAGGAGCAGCCACTTGACGAAATTACGAATGAAAGCGCGCGATATGAATTAGCGAAACCGGAGAACGCGCTGCAACTACGACACGTGACTTAGGACGAGGCCCAATCGCTGACACCTGGACCTTAGCGGGATCCATCTGAATGCCTTCAGCGGAAAATAAACAGAACCGAGAAAAGTGAAGAGGAGACATCGAAAGGCGCACTTCTCAGCCTTCACGTAGAGACAATTCTCCTAAAAGGCGCTGGACGTAACACGCGAACGATGCTGAACATGAATTCTCGAGTGACGGTGAAAAATCAGGAATCGTCAAGGTAAAACGAAAACAAAAATGTTCAGCATGTCTTTCTAGGTTAAAACTCATTAACTAATTGCCTGAAAGACAGCTGAGCATTAGCGAGACCAACGCAGAACCCGGTATTCAAATGCCTAACGGAGTGGTTAAACGCCGTTTTTCCACTCGTCCCCCTCTCTGATGCGTACGAGATGGTAAGCGTAGCGAAGGTCCAACTTAGTAAAGCACCTGGCTCCCTGCAAAATCTCGAAGGCTGAACAGACATAAGGGGAAGCGGATAACCGATTCTTACCGTTAGATTCATTCCAGCCCTCTCATAATCCACGCAGGGGCGCAGAGTACCGTCCTTCTTCTTAACAAAGAAAAATCCCGCTCCGGCGGGAGAGGAAGAACGGGACCACGGTAGACGGCTGAAGAAACAGACAGATAATCTCGAGAGCCTTACGTTCGGGAGCCGACAGAGAGTATAGTCTACCCCGAGGGGAGTGGTCCCCGGAAGGAGATCAATACAACAATCATACGACCGGTGAGGGGAAGGGAGCTGGCTCTGGACCGACTAGAAGACCGTGCGCAGATCATGAATATTCCTCCGGCCTCCTGTCCAAATCACAGAGGTTCCTACCTGAGTAGAGGGGACAGAAGACACAAGGAGGGATAGCAGAACATTAACACTTCACATGACAAGAAACGTTCCAAGATAGGATAGAATTAATAGACCAATTTAATAGAAGGATTATGACATACTAGCCAGGGATGACCCAAAACAACAGGTGTAAAAGGTGAACGAAAAAATTAAAAAAAGGAAATGGTCTCACTGTGGTTACCAGATCTGTGAGGGTTAAAGGTAAGTGTCTCACATTGATACTAGGGAAGAAGCTACATCTAAGGCGAACATGGGCGTGGGCTTCCCTAACTGTCTGAGCAGGAATGTCATGTTTCCGAGCCCATGTTCGTCCTAAAACAACCTCAGCCCAGAGTCTTATCAAGGCACTGCAAGGGAAGCAGCCCGAACCGGTCCAGCGTAGATGGAACGCGACAAGGTAGTACAGGATCTTGATGAGAGAACTGAGTAGTAGCGCTCACCAGTAGGCCTCCGCTTGACTGATGCGCTCTGGCTTTTACTGGACATGAACATGACAAAATTGTCCAGCAGAACCGCAATAGAGGCAGGCGGTTGGTGATTCTCCGTTCCCTCTCTAGTCGAGATGCGAATACCTCCCAGCTGCATGGGCTCAGTCTCTGAGCCGGTGGGAGGAAGATGGTTGAGTGCGGAGAGGGGAAACACCGTTTAACGCGAGCTCCTCCTCCACGAGCTCGGTGACGAAGATTACCCGTCGTTCTATATGCGTATGGCGAGTGCAATCAAAAGAGTCCAAGCTGGAAGGAACCTCCTGGGAGAGAATTCATCTTAACCTCTGCGTGGAGTCCCTCCAGAAAACGAGCGAGCAACGCCGGCTCGTTCCAGTCACTGGATGCAGCAAGAGTGCGAAACTCTATAGAGAATCCGTTATGGATCGATCACCTTGACATAGGGAAGCCAGGGCCCAGGAAGCCTCTTCCCAAAAACTGAACGATCAAAAACCCGGATCATCTCCTCTTTAGAAGTTCTGATAATCGTTAGAACACTCAGCCCTTGCCCCCAGATAGCTGTGCCCACTCCCGAGCCCGACCAGTAAGGAGTGATATGACGTAGCGATCCGAGCTCTCTCACTAGAGTACGTGTTGGGCTGGAGAGAGAACACAATATCACACTGGGTGAGAAAGAGCGACACTCAGTGGGCTGCCAGAGTAAACATGGTGGGTTATTAACCCTAGTTCCGGAGACTCGGAAGACCAGGAAGTAGCTGTGCACGAGACGAAGACTCTGAAACTGTCCAGAGAATCGGAGACCTGAGCGGCCAGGGTCTCACGGCATGACGAGCACAAACAATTCCTGCTCAGTGTCTGCCCGAGCATTGCTCCTGGAACTCGATCGGCAGTGTTGAGAGAATCCATAGTCGCTGGGTCCATCTTGTCGGATTCTTCTGTTAATGCTGTGAATGAGGACCGCAAAAGCGAACGTTAATAGTAACAGAGTCCTTTATCGCAGTATTAAACAAATAATGATTCTCTGGGATTATAATCAATGGAATATCCAAAACAGGAAACTGAATCCTCTTCGTCAATAGAGGAGGAACGACTGGAGAACGCGACCACAGATGCAGGTCCGCTTCAGGAAGGCACAGGCCGTAGCTGACATATGACAACTGCCTCACACGCTAGCATCCTGAAGAAGCAGAGAACACGACAGGGCGGAACAAGGACACAGGAACAGCAAAACATCAAACAGAATCCGACAAAGGACAGGAGCGGAAAACAGAGGGGAAATAGGGACTCTAAATCAGAGGGCAAACTAGGACAGGTGTGAAAGGAGTAAATGAGGTCGTAGGGAGAATGAGAAACAGCTGGGCAGGAACGGAACGAAGTAGAGAGAGAGAGAAAGGAAAGAACCTAATAAGACAGCAGAGGGAAGCACAGGGACAAGACATGATCAAAGACAACAACATGACAAATTAATTGTACAGACACAAAAAGTCCCATCATGTCGAAACCAAATTTTCCTGTCGAATTTATACAACTATACTAAACACTTCCATGTGTTCAAGCAAGCTGTTTGTGATTTGTTCCGATCAATTCGGTCGAAGTGATTGTTAACACTTCAATCCTAACCATGATTACATTTACTACCAATATTTTGACAGGGTAATTGACACAACAGGTCAACTTGCGGCCTGGCAACCACTTAGCCTACTGCACGTGTCACACCCAGTGCTGCATCGGTCGGTTTGATGACAACTGTAGTGTTAGTTCAGAGGATGACAGGGGAGCAAAAGGTCTGAGGCAACCATGATCTCAAGAGGATCTTTACTTTCATGTTCTCTTCAAATTACCTCATTTTTGGCCCAGGACTCTTTTTAATGAGGTGCAGCACAATGTCTACCAGAGGCTGGCTCCCTTTTGAAAGCCGCATTCCCTGAGGCAAAGGATTAGCGTTATTAACATACATGATATGGAACCCTGGCCATTCTACGTGTCTGCATGAATGCCTGCCATCTGGGCTTTAAAGTCATAGCATTGGGAAAAAAACTAATGGGAAGGGTTAGCTGTGAAACCAAACGAGTTGCTGCTTGGTATAAGCAATATTAGTCACTTTTGTGTGTCACAGAAGTACTTTTTTATTTTGTCCTGTGATTTTTTGTAAAACTTCAGTTGGACGAGTGTTTGCCTGAGACCAGCGGCTCAAGATTCCTCTGCTCTGGTCTGGCAGGCCCGTCTGGCCTCATGCTGTTGAAACTAAATCAGTACCACAGGCTGTTAGAGAGCGGAGAAAGAGAGATTGGGCTGTGTGGTGTGTGTGTGTGTGTGTGTGTGTGTGTGTGTGTGTGGGTGTGTGTGTGTGTGTGTGTGTGGTGTGTGTGTGTGTGTTGTGTGGTGTGTGTGTGTGTGTGTGTGTGTGTGTTGTTGTGTGTGTGTGTGTGTGTGTGTGTGTGTGTGTGTGTGTGGGATGAGAGAGAGAGAATGTGGGAGGAAGGACGGCCTGATAATAACCTCTCTGTGTGCTGCCCTACTGCACAGTAATGAAAAGCTGTCATCATTAGAAAAACATGGGGAAGGAATGCACTGCAGCTTAACTCTTTGCAGACCAGAGAGCGACAGGGAAAGGATGAAGAAGTGAGTTGGAGATGAAAGTACAAAGATGTGAAGAGAAATTGAGATTCAATAGAAGTTTGAGGAAAATATTGTTGCATATATTTTAGCGTCAAAAGAAAATACGAATTAAGAGGAGTGAAGGAGTACCAGCATGAGAGCAGGACGTCAGAGCAAGTTAGCGACACATAGAAGGTAAACAGACGTTTCTCTCTGCTGTACTTAATCATTTAACCTAGCTGCTGGTAAGTTGCAGAATACATGCTACAGACCAACCCCTCCTCAATTTATCCTATCTTTGATATCATCAGAAAGTGATCTACCTCCTAGAAGGTGTGCTATATCT
This sequence comes from Salvelinus sp. IW2-2015, assembly GCF_002910315.2. Lineage (NCBI taxonomy): Eukaryota > Metazoa > Chordata > Actinopteri > Salmoniformes > Salmonidae > Salvelinus > Salvelinus sp. IW2-2015. The sequence continues at coordinate 5,894,232 of NC_036859.1, read as the reverse complement.
TTATATTGAGTGTAAGCTATCTACTAGTGGTGTGTGTGTGTGTGTGTGTGTGTGTGTGTGTGTGTGTGTGTGTGTGTGTGTGGTGTGTGTTTGGTTTAACTATCCTTGGTGGGAACCAGGACTTCACAAGGATAGTTAAACAGGAAAATTCTAACAATTGGGGACATTTCGCCGGTCCCCACAAGGGGAAACAAATTTATTTTAGGTTCAGGGTTATGATTACAATTAGGGATAGGGTTAGAAATAGGGTTAGGGGTTAGAATTAGGAGTAGGGTTAGGGTAGGTTACTTTCTAAATGTTGTCTGTTTTAGTTATTACCAATCCAAAATTGTAATCAGTAACGTAACTTTTGGAATAACCAAACTCAGTAATGTAATCTGATTACTTTTGGATTACTTTCCCTTTAAGAGGTAAGAGAAGAAAACAAAAAGGATCCACCAAACGCATTTGGTGTGTCATCATAGTGGTCCCTGACTTGTGGTCAGAATCGCTCAGGTGGAACAAACTTAAATGTGTGCCTTTTTTCAGTGGTGAATAGAATGTCATTGAGAAGACAGAAAGGTGTCATAATGTATTTTTTTGCATCCTTTTTTAATTGAAAAGTAATCCAAGAAGTAATCATCAAGTTCTTTCAAAAATATTTGTTATTAAGGATTAGGGAAAATAGGGTTTGGTCCCCAAGGATAGTAAGACAAACACGTGTGTGTGTGTGTGTTTGAGAGACAGGTTAGTAAAGTAGCAGTGATTTAGAGAAAACAGCTGGTTCAGGTTATAATGCTAGAATCCACCAGCCACCCCAAACCTCTAACAAATACATTCACACAAACAAACATACACACAGACACACACAAATAGAGAGAAAGTAGATGTGTAAGGTGTACATCCTGAGATGGAGCGATCATCTTCTCTAGAGACTGTTATTAACACCCAGACATGATGTCACAGTTTTACACTGTATCAGATATCAGATCTACTGTATCTTTTAGACTCTCTCTCTCTCTCTCTCTCTCTCTCTCGCTCTCTCTCTCTCTCTCTCAAAAATGGTAATCCGATTAGAGATACTTTTGAAAAACTAGATGGTTACTTCTAGGATAACTTTTAAATAAAAAAACAAACATTTTGGACACCATTGACCTTTGTGTTTTCTCAATAACATTCAAATCAGCTTTCAAGCTTCAATAAATCAGCATTCAAGCTTTAATAAATGTTTGTGAGCTAAGAGCGACAGCAGTGGTATAGCCCAGCCTACGGGCGATACGGATATCATTTTTAATTGTTTTTATTTAACCTTTATTTAACCAGCTTTGCCAGTTGAGAACAAGTTCTCATTTACAAAATGCGACCTGGCCAAGATAAAGCAAAGCAGTGCGACACAAACAACACAGAGTTACACATGGGAAAGGGCATGGGATAAACAAACATACAGTCAATAACACAATAGAAAAATCTATATACAGTATTATTATNTCGGAATTTATACAATTATACTAAAACTTCCTGTGTTCACCAAAGCTGTCGTGATTTGTTCCATAAACCATGGTAACATGGTAACATGGTTTAATGTCAATCAATTCTGGTGAAGTGATTGTTAACACTCAATCCTAACCATGATTACATTTACTACCAATATTTTGACAGGGTAATGACACACCCACCGTTATTTTAATGTAACCAGGTCTACCTTGCGGCCTGGCCAACCACTTAGCCCTACTGCACGTGTCACACCAGTGCTGCATCGTCGGTTTGATGACAACTGTAGTGTTAGTTGAGTTGAAACCCTCCTATCAGAGGATGACAGGGGAGCCAAAAGGTCTGAGGCCAACCATGATCTCAAGAGGATCTTTACTTTCATGTTCTCTTCAAATTACCTCATTTTTGGCCCAGGACTGCTTTTAATGAGGTGCAGCACATGTCTACCAGAGGCTGGCTCCCTGTTGAAGCTGCCATTCCCCTGAGGCAAAGGATAGCATTATTAACATACATGATATGGACACCCTGGCCATCTACGTGTCTGCATGAATGCCTGCCATCTGGGCTTTAAAGTCATAGCATTGGGAAAAAACTKATGGGAAGGGTTAGCTGTGAAACCAAACGAGTTTGCTGCTTGGTATAAGGCATATTTGTCACTTTGTGTGTCAACAGAAGTACTTTTTATTTTGTCCTGTGATTTTTTTGAAAACTTCAGTTGGAAGAGTGTTGCTGAGACTCAGTGGCTCAAGATTCCTCTGCTCTGGTCTGGCAGGCCCGTCTGGCTTTTGAAAACTAAATCAGTACCACAGGCTGTTAGAGAGCGAGAAAGAGGAGAGTGGGTGGTGCACGTCTAATGGTTGATGTGGTTGTGTGTGTGTGTGTGGTTGTGTGTGTGTGTGTGTGTGTGTTGTGTGTGTGTGTGTGTGTGTGTGTGTGGTGGTAGAGGAGAAAGAGAATGTGGGAGGAAGGAGGCCTGAGTTACCTCTGTGTGCTGCCCTAGTACAGTAAGAAAATCTGTCATCATTAGAAAACATGGGAAGGAGCACTGCAGCTTAACTCTTTGCAGACCAGAGAGCGACAGGGAGAAAGGAATGCAAGAAGTGAGTTGAGAATGAAAGTACAAAGAGTGACAGAGAAAGTTGAGATCATAGAAGTTGAGGAAAATATTGTTGCAAATTTTTAGCGTCCAAAAGAAAATACGAATTAAAGAGGAGTGAAGGAGTACCAGCCTGAGAGCAGGACGTCAGAGCAAGTTAGCGACACAGAAGGTGTGTGTGTGTGTTGTGGTGTGTGTGTTGGTTTAACTACCTTGTGGGACCAGAAGTCTTCACAAGGATAGTAAAACAAGGAGAATTCTAACAATTGGGGACATTTTGCGGTCCCCACAAGGGGAAACAAATTATTTTAGGTTTAGGGTTTAGAAATAGGGTAAGATTCTCTCTCTCTCTCTCTCTATCTCTCTATCTCTCTCTCTATCTCTTTCTCTATTCTCTCTCTCTATCTCTCTCTCTATCTCTCTCCTATCTCTCATCTCTCTATCTCTCTCTACTCTCTATCTCTCTCTCATCTCAAACTGGTAAATCCGATTAGAAGATACTTTTGAAAACTTTTCAAATCAGCTTTCAAGCTTCATAAATCAGCATTCAAGCTTTAAATAAATGTTTGTGAGCTAAGAGCGACAGCAGTGGTGTAGCCCAGCCTACGGGCGATACGGATATAATTTTTCAATTTTTTATTTCACCTTTATTTAACAGCTTTGCCAGTGAGAACAAGTTCTCATTTACAAAGCGACCTGGGAAGATAAAGCAAAGCTGTGCGACACAAACAACAACACAGAGTTACCACATGGGATAAACAAACATACAGTCAATAAACACAATAAGAGTACAGTATTATATTATTTGATTGCTGTGTCATCTATGAACATTGAACATATTTGGCATGTTCTGGTTATAATCTCCACCCGGCACAGCCCAGAAGGACTGGCCAACCCCTCATAGCCTGGTTCCTCTCTATGTTTCTTCCTAGGTTTTGGCCTTTCTATGGAGTTTTTCCTAGCCATTGTGCTTCTACACCTGCATTGCTTGCTGTTTGGGGTTTTAGGCTGGGTTTCTGTACAGCACTTTGAGATATCAGCTGATGTAAGAAGGGCTTTATAAATATATTTGATTTGATTTGATGTGTGCAACTGTAGTAAGATTAGGGAGGTAAGGCAATAATAGGCCATAGTGGCTAAATAATTAAAATATAGCAATTATACACTTCAGTGAGAGATGTGCAGAAGATTAATGTGCAAGTAGAGATACTGGGGTGCAAAGGAGCAAAAAAATAAATAACAATATGGGGATTGGATAGTTGGGTGGGCTATTTACAGTTGGGTGCAGTGATCGGTAAGCTGCTCTGACAGATGATGCTTAAAGTTAGTGAGGGAGAGATAAGACTCCAGCTTCAGTGATTTTGCAATTCGTTCCAGTCATTGGCAGCAGAGAACTGGAAGGAAAGGTGGCCCAATGAGGAGTTGGCTTTGGGGGTGACCAGTGAAATATATATGCTGGAGCATGTGCTATGGGTGGGTACTGCTATGGTGACCAGTGAGCTGAGATAAGGTGGGGCTTTAACTAGCAAAGACTTATAGATGACCTGGAGCCAGAGGGTTTGGCGACGAATATGAAGAGAGGGCCAGCCAACGAGAGCATACAGGTTGCAGTGGTGGCTAGTATATGGGGCTTTGGTGACAAAACAGATGGCACTGTGATAGACTACATCCAATTTGCTGAGTAGAGTGTTGGAGGCTCTTTGTAAATTACATCGCAGAAGTCAAGGATTGGTAGGATAGTCAGTTTTACGAGGGTATGTTTGGCAGCATGAGTGAAKYATGGTTTGTTGTGAAATAGTAAGCCGATTCTAGATTTAATTTTGAATGGAGATGCTTAATGTGAGTRTGGAAGGAGAGTTTTAAGGTATTTTAGTTGTCCACATATTCTATGTCAGAACCGTCCAGAGTAGTGATGCTATACGAGTGGGCAGMTGCGGTCAGCAATCGGTTGAAGAACATGCATTTAGTTTTACATGCATTTAAGAGCAGTTGGAGGCCACGGAAGGAGTGTTGTATGGCATTGAAGCTCGTCTGGAGGTTTGTTAACACAGTGTCCAAAGAAGGGCCAGAAGTATACAGAATGGTGTTGTCTGCATAAAGGTGGATCAGAGACTCACCAGCAGCAAGAGCGACATCATTGATGTATACAGATAAAAGAGTCGGCCCAAGAATTGAACCCTGTGGCATCCCCATAGAGACTGCCAGAGGTCCAGACAACAGGCACTCCGATTTGACACACTAAACTCTATCTCAGAAGTAGTTGGTGAACCATGCGAGGCAGTCACTTGAGAAACAAAAAAGGCTTAACCCTTGTGTGGTCTTCATGTTTTTGTTTTTCACCAAATGTTCGCAGGTCTGATGGCCCCACAACCTGATTTTCAGCTAACTTTGTCTCTGCCACCGAGCTGGTCTGGTGTCTCGGTTATTGAAGCGAATAATCCTGGAAATAATGTGGAAGTTTTCCAGAGACATTGTTGCACAGAAAAGTTATCTGCCAGTTTKTGCATCCCACAGGGATTCTGTGGATTCCCCATTGGATCTGAAAACACCAACAAGGATTAGAACCCCAACGTATATGCATGTAAATGAGTTTGGTCCATCTCCTTCCATCTCTCTCCAAACACACGCCTTCCCTCCAAAATAGTGCAGTCTAGAATGATTATCTGGATGGTGTCTGGGAGGAACAGTGTCGGCCCTGGTTGCARCCTTGGCAGCCATGCAGGGTTGGCAACCATGCAGGGTGGGCTCCCGAGTGGCGCAGTGGTCTAAAGTACTCCATCTCAGTGCAATCTGGCAGTGATTGGGAGTTCCATATGGTGGAAAATTACAAAATTACATAACTAACACTGTGTTTTAGTGTTTAAAGATTTGTCTCTTGTTATATGCTAGTGATTTTCTAACCTGATACAAACTTGTCTTTGTGGGACTTAGTCATAAGACTCGGCGTATAGCTAAGGTCCGCTTGGGTGAGGCCGCACCATGTGACATCCCWTGGGTTTACTATCTAAAGAAAGTCACATGTATGGAAACTTGCAGAAAGGAGCACATTATAGTGTTTTGCTGTTGTGAATGCAGTTAGACGGTTGAGCCCTCGGGCTATCTATCTTAACCTTTATTTAACTAGGCAAGTCAGTTAACCTCTCTAGGGTACGTGAGACGTATCGAAATAATGTATCGAAATAATGTATTGTAATAACATTGGGCAGGTTCCCGCAAGACATTGTGTTGTCACTACAAATGGTAAAGAGTGCGAGAAAAGCGTGAGACAGGCAGACAGTCAGGGAGACAGACCCGTTATTGGTGCTATGTTGACACAGCAAGCCCAGGGAGGAGGAAGACAGAGTGAAGGCACACAGCAAACCTTTTTGTTTCATTTTTACTTGTTTTCACCTACACACACACTTTTCCACACTTTTATTACCCTCGGGCCAGTGGACCCAAACACCACATACTGTATGTAATATAAATGTGTAGGGGGTGCACAGTGTGCACTCAATCAAAAGGTTCACAGAAAATTAGCCAAGGCCAATGAGTCTCAGGTTAAAAAAATAATTAATGGTATCATTTTTTTGTTGTAAAAATGGAAAATGGGTCCCACAGACCTGAACACCACACAAGGGTTAATATTGATATCTARATAGCACATTGATGTGAATCACACTGCTGATCTCTCATTTAGCTATTTTCCTTAATTGTTGTTGATGGCTGTTCAGAAAAGTATATATGTATTTTAACCCCAAAATGTATATATTTAAGAAGTTTAAGCTGCCTATCCATCATTGTATTTGCGACACGTGAACAGCCAGTYAAAAATGTACTCTTGCAACAGCTGCAGTGAGGAGCCCAGCCTATAAGGAGTTCCTCCCTCCTAAAATCCTAGGTGGAATTGTGCTCCATACTGTCAAAAACAAGTTTCATTTAATAATTCCGCGAGTGCGGCTGTTATTCCTCAATCTAATTTGCACTGATCCCTAGAAATGTTGATAGACTAAAATAACTGCAAATTATCAAGATATCAGTGTCACCTACAAAATTGTAAACAATTGGCCCATAGCCATATAATATGCCTATAGCAAATGCAGCATAAGGACCATGACATACATTTTTCACATGGAACTGTTCAGTTGTGTAATAATCTTAATAAGTCCTTCGTTTTTTGGGGGGTTATGCTCAGGCAAAACAATTTGGCTAATCTATATTTCCAAGTCCTATTCTTGAAGATCAAGGTGTTTTAAATTACTTTGGTTTTTAATATAAAGCCTAGTGGTATTATTAGCTGCAATTGGTTACAAGAAGCCTACATAACCAACTCATAAAGTAAAATGCAACATCCATGTATGGCCAGCTATGTAAACTCTAACATTGATTTATCTTGCAATAGATGTTGTTTCATTGGTCATTTTCWTTTTTGTCTTCTTCTAATGCCTCTTAAGGAGAAAGTAATATAAAAGTAACTGAAAATAATCACATTACATTACTGAGATTGGGTAATCCAAAAGGTACGTTACTGTTTGCAATTTGCAAGGTAACCTGCCTAAAAGACTACCGACCCGTAAAACTCACATCTGTAGCCATTAAGTGCTTTGAAAGGATGGTCATGGCTCACATCAAAACCATCATCCCAGAAACCATAGACCCACTCTAATTTGCATACCGCCCTAAAAGATACACAGATTATGCAATCTCTATTGCACTCCACACTACCCTTTATTTTTTTTTATTCATTATTTTATTTTTTAACCTTTATTTAACTAGGCAAATCAGTTAAGAACAAATTCTTATTTACAATGAAGGCCTACACCGGCCAAACCCGGACGACGCTTGGCTAATTGTGCGCTGCCCGATGGGACTCCTAATCACGGCCGGTTGTGATACTTTCCCACCTGGACAAAAGGAACACCTATGTGAGAATGCTGTTCATTGACTACAGCTCGGTGTTCAACACCATAGTCTCCACAAAGCTCATCACTAAGCTAAGGACCCTGGGACTAAACATCTCCCTCTGCAACTGGATCCTGGACATCCTGATGTGGCCGCCCCCAGGTGGTATGGGTAGGTAACAACACCTCCGCCACGCTGATCCTCAACATGGGGGCCCCTCAGGGGTGTGTGCTCAGTCCACTCCTGTACTCCCTGTTCACTCATGACTGCATGGCCAGGCACGACTCCAACACCATCATTACATGATGGTTTCATGATGGCACAACAGTGGTAGGCCTGAACACCGACAGCAATTAGACAGCCTATAGGGGGTAGGTCCGAGATCTGGCCATGTGGTGCCAGGACAACAACCTCTCCCTCAACATGATCAAGACAAAGGAGCTAATTGTGGACTACAGGAATAGGAGGAACGAGCACGCCCCCATTCCCATCAACGGGGCTGTAGTGGAGCAGGTTGAGAGCTTGAAGTTCCTTGGTGTCCACATAACCAACAAACTAACATGGTCCAAGCATACCAAGACAGTGGAGTAGAGGGCAAGACAAAACCTATTCACCCTCAGGAGACTGAAACGATTTGTCATGGGTCCTCAGATCCTCAAAAGGTTCTACAGCTGCACCACCAAGAGCATCCTGACTGGTTGCATCACTGCCTGGTATGGCAACTGCTCAGCCTCCGACCGCAAGGCACTACAGAGGGTGGTGTGTACGGCCCAGTACATCACTGGGGCCAAGCTTCCTGCCATCCAGGACCTCTATACATGTCGGTGTCAGAGGAAGGGCCTACAATTTGTCAAGACTCCAGCCACCCTAGTCATAGACTGTTCTCTCTGCTACCGCACTGCAAGCGGTACCGTACCGGAGCGCCAAGTCTAGGTCCAAAAGGCTTCTCAATGGCTTTTACCCCCAAGCCATAAGACTCTTGAACAGCTAATCAAATGGCTACCCAGAATATTTGCATATTCCCCCCTATCTTTTACGCTACTGCTATTCTCTGTTTATCATCTATGCATAGCCACTTTAACTCTACCTACATGTACATATTACCTCAATTACCTCGACTCTGTACTCGGTACATTGCCTCTGTACTCGGTACATTGCCTCTGTACTCGGTACCCCCTGTATATAGCCTTGCTATTGTTATTTTACTGCTGCTCTTTAATTATTTGTTACTTTTATTCCTTATTTTTTACTTATCTATTTTTTACTTAACACGTATTTTTCTTATAACTGCATTGTTGGTTAAGGGCTTGTAAGTAAGCATTTCACTGTCAGGTCTACACCTGCTGTATTCGGCGCATGTGACAAATACAATTTGAACTGGTTTGATTTGAGATCAAGACAAAACAGCATCACATATATCAATAGGCGGGGCTATTTATCTTGGTAGATAACACTTGGGCAACGAAGCATAATGTGATTGAAGTCTCCGCTAGAGACCATGAGATTCTCGTTGTATCAATCAGGCTATTCTATCTACCATGCGAGTTTGGACAGATTACAATTATTCTGGTCTATGTACCTGTTCCTAACAATAAAAAAGACTTACAGACTGTTTCAATGCTGCACTTTCACATTTGGCTGACCAGACAGTATTTGTGCTTGGGGATTTTAATAAGCGCTACCTCTCCACGCACCTCTCCAGGTTCTGCACAGGCAATCCAAGACAAGCACGGGAAGGGCTTAATGCATTGATGGGAAGGGAGAGAAAAGAAAGAACGATACAATTGCAGAGTGTACATGCTTTGTAAACAACCTTGCTACTTTTATGGAAGATTTGACACCATCGATTTTAAAGACGAACGTGAACAAATATGTCACACTACTGTTGGGCTCCCTAGTGGCACAGCGGTCTAAGGCACTGCATCTCAGRGCTAGAGGCGTCACTACAGACTCTGGTTTGGTTACAGGCTGTATCACAACCGGCCGTGTTTGGGAGTCCCACAGGGCGGCGCACATTTGGCCCAGCACCGTCCGGCTTTGGCCGTCATTGTAAATAAGAATTTGTTCTTAAGTGACTTGCCTAGTTAAATTAAGGTTAAATAAATAACTACTGCTGGGCACCTGCACAGTGCCAATCTCCTGGAAAGTGTCGACCAGGACTTTAGGAGAAGCAATCTAATCTGCTTTACAGAAACTCAAGCAGGACAATGCTGATGTAAACATTGKTGGATACACTGTCATTACAGCAGATTGAGACGAAACAACATCACATAAAACAATAGGCGGGGGGGGGCTATCTATCTTTGTCGATAATACTTGGGCCACTAAGTGCAATGTGTGCACCAGTGACACTCGTTGTATCATTCAGGCCATTTTATCTACCATGCAAGTGTGGACCGAGTTTGGAACTGTGCAGATGCCCAGCAGTAGTTGAAACAGTAGTGCAAAGACTCCCTTTAGCTGTTCGGCGCAGACCATTCTACCATTGCCTAAGCAGCCAGGTGCCAAATCACCAAATTACTTTTGACCTGTGGCCCTCACAACCCTTCTGGCCAAACGCATGGAGAAGGTCATCAGTAAGCACCTTACCCTGTCCATAGCAAATCAACTGGACCCGTTACAGTTTGCCTATAAGGCACAGACGGTCACTGAGGATGCTACCCTGACCTTGGTGAACATGGAGGCTAGTCACCTTCAACATGCAAAATAATATGAACACATTTTATTGATTGACTTCAGTTCAGCTTTCAATACAGTGCAAATACACTACTGGACCTGAATGTCAACGGAGGCCTCGCAGGTTGGATCAAGGACTATTTAACTTAACGCACACAGATGCTCCTCATAAATGGGGCCCTCTCTGAGGAACTGACCCTGAATACAGGGGCTCCCTTGAGGTGTGTCGTTTCATCCCTATTGTTGTCACACCCTGGTCTGTTTCACCTGTCTTTGTTATTGTCTCCACCCCCCTCCAGGTGTCCCCCATCTTCCCCATTATCCCCTGTGTATTTATGTGTTCTCTGTTTGTCTGTTGCCAGTTCGTTTTGTTTCGTCAAGCCTACCTGCGTTTTTCCCTCTGTTCCTGTCTCACGATTGTTCCTGTTTTCTAGTTTTCCCGGTGTTAACCTTTGCCTGTCCTTAGCCTGCCGTCCTGTACCTTTAACCCCACTTATCTGGATTACTGACCTCTGCCTGACCTGACCCTGGCGTCCTGTACCTTTGCCCCACTTATCTGGATTACTGACCCCTGCCTGCCCTTAACCTGTATTTTGCCTTCCCCTGTTGGATTAATAAAATGTTGTTACTTCGATTTTGTCTGCATCTGGGTCTTACCTTAAAACGTGATAATTGTTCTCTATCTACACTAATGAGATGAAGATCAAAGGAAACAATGTGAGCCTTTTCAGGTACGTGGATGACATGGATCTGGTGGGACAATTAAAGATGGTACGTCAGATGGGGACAGCCATTTTAAACAGACCAACAACCTTTAATAATGGTGCTGTTCAAGTGCCCTCCACATCAATGTGGACAATCCAAAGGACCTGATCAACAATGACAAAAACCTGCCAATGTCCCAACCACTCTCTCTGAACGACCAACAAGTGGAGATGGTTGAGTGTTTCAAAWATCTAGGGACACAAATTGATGACAAGCTGAGCTTGACAGAGATTGCAGACTGTATAAAATATTTTTAAAAGCCAGCGCCTGTTTTTAATCAGGAATTTCAAAGGATTTGGAGTCAGCCAGGATGTTCTTGAGAGGGTGTACAGCAGTCTGGTGGATAGTATCCACATGCTCAATATGACAATCTGGTATGGCAATCTGAGTGTGAGGAGCAAAGGCAAACTGATCAGAGTAGTAAACAGAGCCAGCAAAATAATTGGTTGACCACAGGCACAGTTGAGCAAACATTGATTCGTTCCTTGTGCTGTTAGACTACTAAATGCAGCGCAAATTGTATTGGTATATGTACTTATCTATCCTGCGCAATTGGGGCAGTGGTCAGTTGTGAGTGAATGTATCAATGTCCTCTATGTTTTTAGTGTAATTTTGTCATTTTTATCAGGATCCCCATTAGTGTATGCAGTATGATGGGCTGACTGGTTGAAATGTGTGTGATGTGAGAACGTACTGTATGTGTACGCTCTTAGAAAAAAGGGTTCCAAAAGGGTTCTACAGCTGTCCCCATAGGAAAACAAAACCCTTTTGACTCCAGCTAGAACACTTTTGGGTTCCGTGTAGAACATTCTGTGGAAAGGGTTCTACGTTGAACCTAAAATGGTTCTACCTGGTGTAACGGTAGTCCTCCTCCTCTTCAACCGAAGAGGAGGAGTAGTGATTGAACCAAGGCGCAGCGGGTTGTGATGACATATTTATTTACAGAAAAGACGAAAACACGAACTTGACTATAAACTAACAAAACAACAAAACGGAGTAGACAAACCTGGACATGCGAACTTACATAAAACGCAGAACTCACGAACAGGTACACGACTACAAACAAACGCTACAGTCCCGTGTGGCACGAACATACATACAGACACAGGAGACAACCACCCACCACGAACACTGTGAAACAACCTACCTAAATATGACTCTCAATTAGAGGAACGCCAAACACCTGCCTCTAATTGAGAGCCATACCAGGCAACCCTTAAACCAACATAGAAACAGACAACATAGAATGCCCACCCAAACTCACGTCCTGACCAACTAACACATACAACAAACTAACAGAAATAGGTCAGGAACGTGACACCTGGAACTAAAAAGGATTCTTCAAAGGGTTCTCCTATGGGGACAGCATTTGGTAGCCGTCTTGAGCCAGTTGTGTCCTGCCTGGTTCCATGGCGGTAAACCATTTCAGTAAAAGGTAGAGCAGCAGGACGGCCCACCCAGGGGTTCAGACCCATTAGCAGCCTGCAAGGAGACACCACATTGCTGCTTCCAATAGCGAAAGACAGACACTTGGGAATGCACAAACACACACACAGTGGTGGAAAAAGTACCCAATTGTCATATTTGAGTAAAAGTATAGATACCTTAATAGAAAGTTACTCAAGTAAAAGTGAAAGTTACCCAGTAAAATAGTACTTGAGTAAAAATCTAAAAGTATTTGGTTTTAAATATGCTTAAGTATCAAAAGTGAATGTAATTGATCAAATATACTTAATTATCAAAAGTTAAGTATAAATAATTTTAAATTCCTTACATTAAGCAAAGCAGATGGCACCATGTTCTTGTTTTGAACATGTATGGATAGCCAGGGGCACACTCCAACACTCAGACACTATTTTCAAAAGATGCATGTGTGTTTATTGAGTCCGCCAGATCAGAGGCAGTAGGGATGACCAGGTGTTCTCTTGATAAGTGTTTTGACAATGTTCCTGTCCTGCTAAGCATTCAAAATGTAACGAGTAGTTTTGGCTGTCTGGGAAAATGTATGCAGTAAAAAGTACATTCTTTTTTTTAGGATTGTGGTGAAGTAAAAGTAAAAGTTGTCGAAAATGTAAATAGTAAAGTACAGATATCCCCAAAAAACGACTTAAGTTGTACTTTAAAGTATTTTTACTTCAGTACACACGCACCAAGACAGATACTATCTTCTTTCCCAATGCCTGCAAGGTCCACCGTCAATAGCCACTCTGAACTTTGGGTGTCTGTCAGAGAGACAGGAAACGTGGTAGTGCTGCACTGTTCTTATGAAGACAAACCCCTCAGCACTCACGTAACAACACACCCTGCCTCTGCAGATAACACTGACATGATCACTTTCAGTGTCCCAATCACACTGCAGGCAAGAGAGGGAGAGGGATCTAATATGATACGTTTTATGGCCAACGTTAACCCACCATGCTCATTGAATCTGAACGAAGGTATTTTTTAAACGGACTATCATGGAAGTGCAATCCACAGGGCAGTTCATGTGACCAGTGTGAGGTGTGTGCTGTGTGTGTTGTGGTGTGTGTGTGTGTGTGTTTGGTGTGTGTGTGTTGTGTGTGTGTGGTGTGGTGTGGTGTGTGGTGAGTGTGTGGTGTGGTGTGTTGTGTGGTGTGTTGTGTGTGTGTGTGTGTGTGTGTGTGTGTGTGTGTGTGTGTGTGTGTGTGTGTGTGCGCCATGTTTAACTAACAGGCTCCAGCAATAGGAAACTTGATGGCTCCAGACCCCAAGAGCTGAGTCCCTGACTACTGGCCAAGAGACACCCCGAGCCATGGCCTGTTCACCCCACTAGCATCTAGAAGAGGAGACAGTACAGGACATCAAAGCTGTGACTGTGAGACTGATAACAGCTTCTATCTCCAGGCCATCAAGACTGTTAAACAGTCACCACTAGATGGCCACCACCAGTACTTGCCTGAACCTTGTCACTGTCACTAGCCGGCTACCACCAGGACTCTATCCTGCACCTTAGACATTGCTTTGCCCTAGACATGATCGATTTAATAATTTTTACATACTGTTTTTTTCCCTTTAATGTATGTACTGTATTCTAGACATGCTCATCCTATTACTACTGCTTTAAATTCCTCATTCTGATATTTCTTAATTTCTTAATTTTTACAATTTGGATTATGTGAATGCTAGTTCTTTCAATTTATTAAAATACAGTTCTACAGTAGTTGATTCCCTGTAGATATGAGGAGAGAAATGTGACAGGGTGACATATCTCTGCTCCTCTTTCTCTCTAGCTAGTCTCTCCCTGTCTCTCCCTCTCTCCTGTGTCTCTTCCCTGTCTCTCTCCCTGTCTTTCTCACTCTCTCCCGTCTCTTCGTCTCTCCCTGGTCTCTCCCTGTCTCTCCTCCTGTCTCTCTCCATCTCTCTCCCTGTCTCTTCTCCTCTGTCTCTCTCCTGTCTCTCTCCCTGTCTCTGTCCCTGTCTCTCTCCCTGTCTTTTCCATTGTCTCTCTCCCTATCTCCTCCCTGTCTTACTCCTTGTCTCCTTCTCCCTGTCTCTTCCCTGTCTCTCTCCTCTCTCCTGTCACTCTCCCTTGTCTCTCTCACTCTCTCCCTGTCTCTCTCCCTGTCTCTCTCCCTGTCTTTTTCCATGTCTCTCTCCCTATCTCTCTCCCTGTCTTACTCCCTGTCTCTCTCCCTGTCTCTCTCACTCTCTCCCTGTCTCTCTCCCTGTCTCTATCCCTGTCTCTCTCACTCTCTCTCAGCCCTCTAACACAACACACACCCCCCTGTCTTATTATTCTTTCATTAATCCCTGTGTGTGTAGACTCGACCTGCCTGACCCCACGGTTAGAAAGCACAACAGGGAGAGGAGTAGGCTTGATTCTCTATGTGAGCCTACTGAATGATGGAAGTACGGCTATTCTGCTTCAGTCTTGTATGGCCAGGGATCCTAAAGGCCTACAGAGTCCTCCATGGGTGTCTGAGTCAATTACATTCAATAACCTTTATACGCATGACGTATTGACAAAGCTAAAGAGTTTAAGATTTTTCTACAAGGAAGACTTTTCATTGAGTGTGTGTGGCTCTGAGTGTATGTGTCTGTTGAGGGTTGAGACCCAGGTCTGGTACGATGGMCAGATCGGAAGGAGAGACACACAGATGTGTGAGATGTCAGAGCAGTTGCTGTAAGAGATGTGACAGAGGGAGGGAGAATACACCCAACCCTCAGCAGAGAAGATACCTCCAAGAGCAGATAAACAAATGCAAGAGTAAAGGGAAAAAGGGGAAACATCTGAAAAGGCATAGCATGAGAGACACAAAGCAGAGTGCTGTGGATGGAGACTTTATTATACAGTGGGGAGGCAAAGACTATTATCCATTATCACTATCCAGTCCTATGTTCTCCATAGAAATCATTGACAGAGAGAGGCTCTATTTTCCAGTCCTGTAGTAACTATTGCAATCTCTACACTGGAGTGAAGTTGGAGTGGAGAGGGTATATGTTTTTAGAAGCTCAGTCCCCCACTGGAGGACCCCAGTTCCTTAGAGCACAGGAAGCAGATAAGAGGTAGATCTGTATCAGGTCTGTTGGTGTATCAGGTCTGTTGGTGTACCAGGTCTGTATCAGGTCTGTTGGTGTATCAGGTCTGTATCAGGTCTGTTGGTGTAGGTTATGCAGACAAACAAAGTGTGTAAAGTGGAGCCAGATGTAGGACCTGACTGACTAGATAGCCAATAGTTTAGTTATAGGCCTACAATTACCAATGTTCATTAACAGAAGTAAGTTTAACATCCGGACTGAGATGGATAGGCTAGCTAAGTAATAGATGAGCTGACAGCTTCAAGAGCTATTCATGTAACTTAGTAATACTCATGAAAACTTGCGAAACGATACTACAAGTTTGTGATCATTAGCCTGAGACACACTCCTACACCAGACAGACAGCCCCTCTGCGGTGGAGTACACAAAGGGCAGACTACAGACATAGTTACGAGACAGACAGGGAGACATGGTTGAAGGGAGGGGATTGTCTCAAGTCGGTTCTCATGTGTTTTGTCTGTGTTGCAGCATGTTGCAACATAAACATACATCAACTTACTCATTAGTTTCTACCCAATCTCTCTTCCCCCATCCCCTCAAACAGTTTGAACCATTTAAAAAGATCATAATATGAACAGGAGTATTATACAGAAAGTATTTTTCCACATTTTGTTAGGTTACAGCCTTATTCTAAAATTTATACAATTGTTTTTTCCCCTCATCAATCTACATACAATACCCCATAATGATGAAGCAAAAACMTTTTTTATTTTWATTTTWAWTTTTAATTTGTGCTAATTAAAAAAWAWATWTTTTTTWAAGTATTACATTTACATAAGTATTCTATTTTCAGCTCTCTCCAGAGATGTTCGATCAGGTTGGCTGGGCCACTCAAGGACATTCAGAGACTTGTCCCGAAGCCACTCTTGCGTTGTCTTGGCTGTGGGCTTAGGGTCATTGTCCTGTTGGAAGGTGAACCTTCGCTCCAGTCTGATGTCCTGAGCGCTATTGAACAGGTTTTCATCAAGGATCTCTCTGTACTTTGATCCGTTCATCTTTGCCTCGATCCTGACTAGTCTCCCATTCCTTGCCACTGAAAAACATCCCCACAGCAGGCTGCCAACACCATGCTTCACCGCCGGGATGGTGCCAGGTTCCCTCCAAAAGTGACACTTGGCATTCAGGCCAAACAGTTCATCTTCGTTTCATCAAACCAGAGAATCTTGTTTCTCATGATCTGAGAGTCTTTAGGTGCCTTTTGGCAACTCCAAGCGGGCTGTCATGTGCCTTTTACTGAGGAGTGGCTTCCGTCTGGCCACTCTACCATAAAGACCCGATTGGTGGAGTGCTGCAGAGATGGTTGTCCTTCTGGAAGGTTATCCCATCTCCACAGAGGAACTCTAGAGCGCTGCCATAGTGACCATCTGGTTCTTGGTCACCTCCCTGGCCAAGGCTTTTCTCCCCTGATTGCTCAGTTTGGCCGGYCGGCCAGTTCTAGGAAGAGTCTTGGTGGTTCCATTTAACAATGATGGAGGCCACTGTGTTCTTGGGGATGTTCAATGCTGCAGAAATGTTTTGGTACCCTTCCCCAGATCTGTGCCTRGACACAATCCTGTCTCAGAGCTCTACGAACAATTTCTTCGACGTCATGGGATGTTTTTTGCTATTACARGCACTGTCAACTGTGGGACCTTATATAAACAGCTGTGTGCCTTTCCAAATCATGTCAATTAAATTTACCACAGGTGTACTCCAATCAAGTTGTAGAAACATCTCAAGGATGATCAATAGAAACAGGATGCACCTGAGGTCAATTTCAAGTCACTTAGAAAAGGGTCTGAATACTTATTTAAATAAGATATTTCTGTTTCTTTATTTTTAATACATATATTCTAAAAACCTGTTTTTGCTTTGTCATTATGGGGTATTGTGATGTCATTATGGGGTATTGTGATGTCATAATGGGGTATTGTGTGTAGATAGCTGAGGATACATATATTTTATTACATTTTAGAACAAGGCTGTAATGTAACAAAATGTGGGAAAAGGCAAGGTGTCTGAATACTTTCCGAAAGGCACTGTATATGCTATGAACGTGCTATGAAGAGCTTATGAGCAGGTTAAGACAGGTCATTGGACTCCATCAGGGCTGTGCCAGCTGGATCAGCTGGTGATGCCAAGCAATAGCTCCATCCAGAATCCAGCGCACCGGGACGTTTCCCTAACATTCTGACAGAATTCCAGTGATGGGTCAGGGTAGGGCAGTGTGTTGTATAATCAACGCATGCCGGATGAGGGGGTGGTGTGTGTGTAAGAAGTCCGGTAATCAGGCTATATTAGCCGTGAGGAGGACCGTCCGGTTCCTAGAGAATGATATCATGGAGTTGGCAGAGTAGGTGTGAGAGCCAGTGCCATGTGACAGAGGAGAGATGGGGGAGGGAGAGAGGAGAGGAGATGGGGAGGAGAGGGTGTGAGAGAACAGGGCAGAAGGGCATGGGTAGTGCATTGGCTGGTTTGGTTTGAACATTGAGCCATGTGGCTCATTGGGTGGGGGTAGAGGGTTGACTCAGGGTAGAGAAGGGACCGGACCGGACTGGGAAGAGGAGGGAGGAAAAGCAAGGGAGGATATGTGGGTGTGAGGAGAAACAGAGGGGTGTAGGTGGCAATGGGAACTAGACTGTGAGCCAGATTGGAAGTGCAAATGGGTCTAATTTCCCCTCATAAGACTCCATCAACCCCTGCTAACACCCAATATGATGCCTTTGTTTCCTCTCTGCTCCTGTCCAATACAGACTACAGTTAGGATGGAATTTAATCAAATTCGTACATATTGTCTTTGATATATTTTTCTCTTAAACCTTGACAAATCAAGATGTCCACGTGATAGAAAAAACTGTATTTTTCTACGACCCGGAAGTGTTTTTATTTGACAGTAAGAAGAGCTAGTGTGTTAATCTGCAATGCTGGTTGGATGGAACAAGTCATTGTATTAACCAGCTGGATGTCTGGTTCCAGTACATACAATAGCAGAGCAATGACCACCAATGATAATAAAGTGTGAACCAATGATGTGCTCATGCATGTGTGTATGGGAATGGGTCAAAGGGAGGCACAGACTACTTCTCTCTCTCTGTGTGTGTGTGTGTGTGTGTGTGTGTGTGTGTGTGTGTGTGTGTGTGTGTGTGTGTGTTGTGTGTCCTCAGACGTCTCTGACTCTCTCTGTCACCTCTCCTCGCGGACAGAGGTAGTCGGCATGGGTCCATCAATTTTTGCAACTGTGTGTGTGTGTGTCCGTGCGTGTGTCTGTAGATCGTCATGGTAATGCCAGTGGCAGGTCCAACAGGTGAGACCATGTGGTGGACATTAGGACTGTCCAAACAAACACGAGCCACTGAATACTGGAACTAGCTCTGCACACACACAGACACTCAGAATCACACAAGCACACAGTTGAAACATTTGTACAGTCAGCCTGTAGCCATAGTTTAATAACCTCTTGAAGCTAGGGGGCAGCATTTTTATGTTTGGAAAAATAACGTTCCCAATGTAAGCTGCTTATTTCTCAGGTCCAGATGCTAGAATATGCATATAATTAACAGAGTAGGATAGAAAACACTCTAAAGTTTCCAAAACTGTCAAAATATTGTCTGTGAGTATAACAGAACTGATTTTGCAGGCGAAAACCTGAGGAAATCCAACCCGGAAGTGACTCTTATTTTGAAAAATCACTGTTCCATTGCCTGCCTTTCGTCCATTTAAAGGGATATCAACCAGATTCCTTTTCCAATGGCTTCCTCAGGGTGTGAACAGTCTTTAGACATAGTTTCAAGCTTGTATTCTGAAAATTGAGCGAGATTTATCAAAACGCATCAGTGGATAGACGGATGTCCTTCCATTAGTTCATTCGCGCGAAACTGGTTGTTCAACTTTTTTTTTTTCTCCAGTATTGAATAGTTTAACCGGAATAATTCCGGTTGAAATATTATCGATTATTGATGTTAAAAACAACCTGAGCATTGATTATTAAAAACGTTTGACATGTTTCTACAAACTTTACGGATACTATTTGAAATTTTCGTCAAGCTTTGATGACCTGCCTAAGGCTTTGGAATACTGAACATAATGCGCCAAATAATTGGAGTTTTTTTGATATAAAAATAATCTTTATCGAACAAAAGGAACATTTATTGTGTAACTGGGAGTCTCGTGAGTGCAAACATCCCAAGATCATCAAAGGTAAGCGATTCATTTTATTGCTTTTCTGGCTTTCGTGACCAATCTACATTGCTGCTAGGTGTTCTTAATGTTTTGTCTAGTGATCGATAAACTCACACAAACGCTTGGATTGCTTTCGCTGTAAAGCATATTTTCTAAATCTGACACGACAGGTGGATTAACAACAACCTAAGCCGTGTTTTGCTATATTGCACTTGTGGTTTCATGAATATAAATATTTTTAGCAATTTTTTTCGAGCAATGAATTTTTGAAATTACCCGTTTATCACCCAATTCCTAACTTGAAGTCTAAATATATCTAATCCATCGATGTCAATTTAAATATGATTGGAGGAGTGTTATTTGATAGGGTTAAAGGTCAACATGAGCCCCCTGTGAAATGACGTGACACTCCCGAGCACTCCTTCTCCAGGTTTCCTTCACACTTTTCTCTCTCAGAGGTACGTAGAGCCCGAAAAGCAATTGATGTAAAAAGAATCCCCTGGCCTTGATGATATACACCCCGCCTACTAAAATGAGCTGCAGACATCATTGCTCCCCCTTCATCATGTGTCTTTCACTTCACCCTAGAATGTAATGAAATCCCAGGTTGTGGAAATCAGCATTGGTCCTACCTCTTTTGAAAGGAAGTATTCCCACTCTACTGAATAACTATCGGCCCATATCGAAGTTGTCTATTCCGGAAAAGGTATTGGAGTCCCTGTTCAATAAGCAGGTTAATATTTTGAGTGGTATGCAATCAGTTGTCAGGTCTGGCCACAGCACTGTCACAGCAACTTTGAAGGTTTTGAATGATGTTTACTGTACTCTGGACAGGAAGCTGCGTTGTGAATCTGTATTCATAGACTTGGACCATACTGTCATGGACCATACTGTCTTGGTGCAGAGATTAACCTTTCACGCGTAAGTTCCCAATATCTCTAATGGAGAGAGTCTACTGTATTCTCTCTGATGTTTACTGTACTCTGGACAGGAAGCTGCGTTGTGTATCTGTATTCATAGAGTTGGACCATACTGTCACTCGGTCCCACCTGTACTGTCTATGTGCAGAGATGAACCTTTCGCGGGTAATATATCTCTAATATGGTCTGTGGTCTAATATCTCTAATGGAGAGAGTTTTTTATGAGTGTGATCTCAGAATGCACTGTTTCTAAATGTGATTGTTACGCAACAGACATTTAACCTGTGCTGCCCTCAAACCATTAGCTGCCTGCTAATTATCTATGTTTCAACTTGTCAATTTTWAATTATTTTCTAACAAGTTTTATTTTTTAACTACAGTTTGAATTGAGGTGGGTTCCGCTTCCTCATTAATTCACATAGAAGTAGCCCATGTCACTGTTGCAGACTATTTATGTTTGAGYCTTTACTGAGCAGGACAAACGTCTGTCTTTCGACGAGAGCCCAAGCACTTCCCCAGTCTTTCCCCAGATCAAGTCTCCTTTTCAAAAAATTTCCCCCTGGCACATTTTCCAGTTGGCGCCCGCATTGCCTTCATTATTGTTTCCCTTACTAATAATAACTTTGGACATGTGTGCGTTCCTATCAAAGTAAGGGCCTTATTTTCTGCATAGTGTGTTGTTGTTTCTACTGTAGCACACCGTATGTATGGAGCATAATGTATTTACTGTTTTATTCAAATGTTTTCAAGTACTGGTGACAAATCATCCATTCTGTTTTTTTGCATAGATTGTAACGGACACATAGGATGTGTGTAAAATACTATTTGGAAGGTTGTACTGATTATGATGAGCTAATGCTAAGCTAAATGCCAGCTATTTGTGGCGCCATGTTAGTTGACAATGTAATATCTAACAGTAATCTAACATTTCCACAACAAATACCTTATACACACAAATGTAAAGGGATGGAATTAGGATATAAATATAGGAATGAGTGATGGCCGAGCGGCATAGGCAAGATGCAATAGATGGTATAAAATACAGTATATACATATGAGATGAGTAATGTAAGATATGTAAACCTTATTAAAGTGGCATTATATAAAGTGACTAGTGATCCATTTATTAAAGTGGCCAATGATTTGAGTCTGTATGTAGGCAGCAACCTCTCTGTGGTAGTGATGGCTGTTTAACAGTCTGATGGCCTTGAGATAGAAGCTGTTTTTCAATCACTCGGTCCTACCTGTACTGACCTCACCTTCTGGATTGTAGTAGGGTGAACAGGCAGTGGCTCTGGTGGTTGTTGTCCTTGATGATCTTTTTGGCCTTCCTGTGACATCGGGTGCTTTAGGTTTCCTGGAGGGCAGGTAGTTCGCCCCACCCAGGCTCTGGAGAGCCTTGCGGTCGATGGCGGTGCAGTTGCCATACCAGGCGGTGATACAGCCTGACAGGAGGCTCTCAATTGTGCATCTGTAAAAGTTTGTGAGAGTTTTAGGTGACAAGCCAAATTTTGTCCACCTTGTTGTCTAGAGACTGGACATTGGTGAGTAATATGCTCGGAAGCGTTGGGGTGTGTGCACGACTTCGAAGTCTGACCAGGAGGCCGCTCTGTCTACCTCTCCTCCAGCGACGTTGTTTTCGGTTGGCCTCTGGAAATAGATCCAATGCCATGGGTGGTGGTCCGAACAAAGGATCCACTTCAGGAATGTCGTATTCCTGGTCATAATGTTGGTAAGTTGACGTCGCTCTTACATCCAATAGTTCTTCCCGGCTGTATGTAATAACACTTAAGATTTTCTCGGCTAACAATGTCAGAAATAATAGATAAAGAAATAAAATACTGCACAGTTTCCTAATGATTCGAAGCGAGGCGACCATCTCTGTCGGCGCCATCTTCCAGTTTTCTTGCCGGTTTTGAGCGGTATGGCGCGGGTTTTCATAAAAAAATCGATCTGTACTTTGCTCCGTTCATCTTTGCCTTGATCCTGCCTAGTCTCCCAGTCCCTGCCGCTGAAAAACATATCCACAGCATGATGCTGCCACCACCATGCTTCACCGTAAGGATGGTGCCAGGTTTCCTCCAGACATGACACTTGGCATTCAGGCCAAAGAGTTCAAGCTTAGTTTCATCAGAGCAGAGAATTTTATTTTATTTCTTTAGGTGCCTTTTGGCAAACTCCAAGCGGGCTGTCATGTGCCTTTTACTGGGGAGTGGCTTCCGTCCGGCCACTCTATCATAAATAATTTTATATGTATTTAATACATTTATAATAAGGCTCTAACATAACAAAATGTTGAAAAAGTCAAGGGGTCTGAATACTTTCCGAAGACACTGTATGTGAAAGTCTCAAGCTCTACATTTAAGGGTCTTGACTGTGTATCATGCAGTATTTTGGTTTGTCACCAATAACTCACCATTCTGATCTCTACGGTGCTGGTGCATTCTTATTTATATGGCCATTTTAGGAAAGCTGCCACTTTATCTTTCCTTTCTTTCAGCTCAAAATAAAAACACAGACAAGCTCAGAGTGAGCATGGAGCATGGAAAAAGGTCCTTTCATTTCCACCCCCCTGTTCTTGTAATTCCCTCCAAGCCAACCTAAAACGCCAGGACCTGGTGACCCCGGAAGAGTACACAGGACAAACAGATGAACAGGTTGTTGAGACATAGTTTATCGAGTTGTCACTAGTTTGCGTTGCCTTACAGTATGTAAGYAAGCWTGTTGTTTTACTATACACACACGTCCACTAATTGTTTGCTATTGTATTCGTGCTGTGGCCAGTGTCTTCTGTCTGTGTTGTCCATTTTGTCTCACAAAGTTTTTTTATTTYATTTGATTTTATCCACTGGAGGCCTCTTGCCAGGCAATCAATGTAAGTAAGAATTTGTTCTTAATAAATGACTAGCCTGGTTAAATAAAGTTTAAATACAAATTGGGACTACTGCAGTCTAAAACGCATTCAGTAGACTGATATGGTCCTGAGTTATAATGTGTGAGCCACGTGCTGCAGTACAATAGTGTCTTTGTCTCTCCCACTCATCTGGCATCAGCTCAGAGTGCAGTGGAGTGAGGGTTTCAACCACTAACACTGGATAACAGACCCGTGTCTGGCTGTTAATATAAAAGGTTATTGTAGGTGGAGAGAGAATCACTCACACAATATGACTGGTGAAGAGTTGTGTGGCCCACACAGAAAAACCTTTGGACAAAAGTGTAGATGAGTGCCATATTTCAAAAAGCATCCACATACAAATCATGTAGACACGGGGCAGACAGGCACATGCACGCATGTAACACCCCCAGACTAACACACACACGTCCGCACACATGTACAGACACACACAAGCTGAACCCCTGCTTGGGAAGTGTCCTTGGCTGTTGGTTGTTGTCATGGTGAATCCCAGAGTCCACCCACACAGGTAAGACCTGCAGAGACCATCTGTTCCGCAACCTGCTCACACACATGCACGCACACACACAGAGACACACACACGAGCATGGTCAAAACACACACAGACATACCCAAAGAGCCCTTACATACACAAGTTTGTTGGACAATGTTTGAACCGTGGCTCAACGTTACCACTGAAATAAGATTTTCTAGTTGGAGCTTCACAAGAACATTAATAGGGAATATTACAGCACAGACCAGTTTGGAAGTGCAGACGGTGATCTCAGCCCATTAGGAGACATGTTACTACACACTGACACTCACCAGTTCATGATCTATATCAGAGATGGACACAGTATAGTATGAAAACAGATGGGGATCTCAGCCCATTAGGAGACATGTTACTACACACTGACACTCACCAGTTCATGATCTATATCAGAGATGGACACAGTATAGTATGAAAATAGCAGTGTGATGTCATTTTCGTTCTGATTTCTACCCTTGATCTTTTAAAAAAAACTTCTGGTGAAAATTCTTCCACACCGAGACAGGGTATGGCCAATTCTGCCTGGAATGGCATTTCAACCACAAATCACCCTCATACCAAACCGTTAACATTAGGACACCGCTGTGGCTGTCACTGTGAGAGGGATGAGGAACAACTGTGAATCACTGCCCATCTCTCCCTCTCTCTATTTGTGTCTATTTCTCTTTCTCTCTCCAGACTCCTGTCACACAGGAAGTGAAAAAGGGGTTTCCTCTTCCTGTATGTTGTGATGGAGGGAACACAGACATGGAGCGGGGTGGGGGTGGAGGGTCTCTCGCGTTAGGAGCAGAGTGAGTAGACAGGTTGACACTGAGATTAGTGCCAAAAATGACCGTCGCAGTTCAACCTTACAATTAAAAGTGATATATTCCGTAACACAAATCTCTCATTTTGCATACACATACACAAACACACACTATACACAAACAAACACTTACATTCATGCACGCAGAGTGGGTCTAATGCAGTAGGAGGACACCATGGCTGTGTATAGGATGCATTGCATCCCCAGCAGGGCAAACACACACGCACACGCACACACGCAGTCTTGTAAAGCTAACCTTGTGGGGACACAGAATTCAGTCCCATTCAAAATCCTAATTTTCCCTAACCTCTAACTCTAACCCTAACCCGTACTCTTACCCTAACCCGAACATTAACCCTAAACCCCCTAGAAATAGAGTTTGACCTTGTGGGGACCAACAAAATGTTTCCCAGTTGGTCAAATGTCTGTTTGTTTTCTATTCTTGTGGGGACTTCTTGTCCCCACAGCAATAGTTCAACACGCCCCCACACACACAATGGAGGGCACAGAGACGGACATATCAATCAGAACCTCTCTGGACTGATCAGAACCTGATCTCACAAAACCAGTTGACAAATATGTCATCTCCTTTATTTCTGACACTTTATGTTCCTTTTTTAATTTAAGTCTATTCCAATTAACTCTCTTCCAGCCCTCCTATGTTCTCCTCTCATCATGCAATTGTTACTGTGTCACCCTTCACAGTCATTCACACGCTCCCATCCTTCTCTGTCCCTTTTCTGTAGTCTACTATTTTGTCCGTCAGACAAAATGAGGAAGAGGTCAGAAGAAGGAGGAAAGCGACAAAAGGTCTCTCTCGTTTCGATTTCGAAAAATGGACTGGTTTTATGTTAGATTTGTGGCTTGCATGTGTAGACAAACAGACTGAGAAACCAGACTGTCAGATGCTGATTTGGGTCATTTGAAAAACAAAGTGGTGTTATCTTACCTTATTGATTGTGAAATGCACCATGCATGAGAGGTCCTAGTTAAGCTGTGATATATTCACCAAAATCCACAGAATGTTCACCTTKTACCTTTTTTATGCCGCTGTGAATATATTTAAGACAATGTAAGACTTCATAAGAAAGTAAACGATTCCTGTTGCGCGTGTACTTATGTGCATGTACTTATGTGCATGTCTGTGTGCACGTGTGTGTTTCTCCAGTATGTAATGTTGGCTAGGTGAGATAAGGGAGGCTGTAATGAGTCACCTCCCCACTACTTGCTGTCCCGGAGGTTCCGGGGCAGGGAGCTGATGATGTCTTAATGGCCACACGCAGACAAACACACACACACACATATCTAAAACCCATCTCCGGCATGATACGATAAGTCTGTCTCAAGTAGGGCTTCACCACACACTGCTTTGAGGAAAGCACCATTTTATAGTGTCCTGAAGTTCTGAATGTTATAAAGACGGAAGTTACAGGAGATTAAAAGGAAAGAACACAGTGCTACCAACATGACATTCTGTTCCACCAAGTCGTTGTAACCAAATGGTCCACGGACCAGGGGTTGAGAAACAATTGGCTCCAGGGACTTGAGTAATGACATCATATATGTGACTAAACTAGCCAATGACACGCTCTGTCTAAGGATATGTAAAACTGATACAAAATGATGTGCTGTTAGATTACTGCAATGCTGGTCTAAAAATACCGTTGCCCACCTGATATGCACTGATCAGCACACAATACGCACTTTTCTTGATTTTGCAGATACACTTCTGTTCGTTGAGCGTTGTCTAACACACCACTGTTTCTAGAGTCACAGGCAGATTGCATGTGTGTAGTAGCTTTACACTGAGTAACGCTTTCTATATGCTGGATCTATTCAWGTCAAAAATGTGTTTCCAGCTTTTCTCTTTCTATCCTCCTTTTTGAATTTCACTCAAGTCTAGATGATGTTCATGTTACGTAGGGYACTGGGAACAGGATGCAGTGAATGCAGAAGTTAAAAGTAGTTGTGTTTCACAATGCGTTAATCTAGTAGAGTGACTTTGTGTCAAAGRACAAGCCTGATGAAGGACTAAGTGACAAATGTTGCGGTTTAATAAATGTGTATTTGCAAGTATGAGGGAGGTTCTAGAGAAATAAAAGTCTTTAAAATACAAACATACTGTATGTACATACATGTATTGTATAAGTGTATGTTCAGTATGTGTATGTATTAATTTAGAGTTTTTCTTTTTTGAAGATTTTTTTTGATGTTACTGTCTATCTAGAGACGGGCACTGTAAATTAGTGCAAGCTAAATTGTCATGGTGCAATATCTACCTGTTGTAAATTGCAAAGTGTCAATGTTATTTAATCTGTCCTTACTCAACTAAACATAAAAAAGTCAAAAAATAGTCAGTGAAAAACCCTTACAAAAATAAAGAAAAACAAAACATTCATTATATTAATAATATTAAGTGATATGTTACTATTAGTTCACGAAAGGAGGGGGGGTRCTGTGGGATTATTTAAGGATACTTTTTGATGAGGTAGGGTTTCAGACCTTTTTGGAAGATGGGCAGGGACTCTGCTGTCCTAGCTTTAGGGGGATGGTTCCACCATTGCAGTGCCAGGACAGAGGAGCCTTGACTGGGTGGGAGCTGCCCTCCTGTAGGGGTGGGAGGGCCAAGAGACCAGAGGTGGCAGAATGGAGTCTACACTCGGGTTGGGGTGTAGACTTTGAGCATATCCTGCAGGTAGGGAGGGGCGTTTGATGGCACAAGTGGGAAGCCCAGCCAACTGCGAGTTACAGTAGTCCAGGCGGGAGATGGTAAGTGCCTGGATTAGGACCTGCAACGCTTCCTGTGTGAGGAAGGGTCACACTCTACAGAGGTTGTAGAGCATGAACCTGCCAGAGCTGGGGAAGGGAGAAGCTGACGTGGCTTTCGCTGAAAAAAAAGGGGAGACTGAGGTACTAACACTTACTGCTGATTGCCTAGCAGAGGTCAAGAACACATTTCCCGGCACTAATTGCTGATTTTCTYTGACAGGTGAAACCACTCCCCTTCCAATACAGGCACTGATTACCAAAACAGGAAAGATCACAAATTGCCCTGATGCTTAATCCTAGTTGTTGTGTCAACTATCAGCTGCAAGTTATTAGCGGTCAGCAATTCACACAGCAAGTAAGCTACTGGGAAGACAGACAGCACTTAAAGTAGATYGCTTTTTCARGTAACTATAATCAGCAACAAATTARATTTTTCAAGACACTGTGTGTGCGTGCGTGTGTACGGAGCCTAGCTGCCTGTTATTTTAGGAAGGTGCTCATGCAGCACAGCTAAGCACATTCTCACTGTCTGTCCTCATAAAGACATGAGCTTTATAGAAGGCTGTGGTAAAACAAGGTGAGGCAGGTATCACAACTCAGGATATGACTCAGATGCAGACACAGGAGGCGGATAGTACAGTTCTCAATAATTATTATAACATGGGGCAAAGGGCAGGTCGAGGACAGGCAGATGTTTGTAATCATGTCAGAGTCAGGCAGGTACAGGACGGCAGGCAGACTCGGGGTCAGGGCAGGCAGAGGAAACAGAAGTCAAAGGCCAGTGAGACAAAAGTTTTATCTTGGACACATGAAATGTAGGATGGATATGGAGGGTGCGGGGAAACAGAGGACAAACAGCATAGGGGCTAAGGATTTTAGAGATGGGGAAGGGTCCGATGAAATGGGGGGAAAGTTTGTTGGACTCCACCCAGAGGGGTAGGTCCCGAGCGGATAGCCATACCCTCTGCCCGAGCTGATAGCGGGGAGCACGGGTCCGGTGGCGATCKGCTTGTCGCCGATACCTGGACATGGTCTTCAAAAGAGKGGACCGGGCTCACTTCCACATACAGCGACAGCGGCGGTTTAACTTCTTGGCAGAGGGTATAATGACTTCTTCTTGCTCAAAGAAGAGCGGGGGCTGATATCCCAAGGAACWCTCGAAGGGCGAGAGACCAGTGGCCYGCAGGGAAGGGTGTTAKGGGCCTATTCCACTCACACGAGATGCTGGCTCCAGGTGGTGTGATTGGTGGAGACGAGGCAACAAAGGGCCGTCTCCAGGTCCTGATTGGCTCGATCTGACTGGCCGTTAGATTGGGGATGGAAACCAGAGGACAGGCTGGCTGACTACCCAATGAGGGTGCAGAACGCCTTCCAGAACTGGGACGGGAACTGGGAACACGATCGGAGATCATGTCAACTGGAAGACCATGGATCCGGAAAAAGTGCTGCACCATGAGCTGAGCCGTCGACTTGGCAGAGGGTAACTTGGGAAGGGGAATAAAATGGGCGTCTATAGAAAACCTATCCACCAAATAAAATAAAATMTTACTAGTCACATGCGCCGAATACAACAGGTGTAGACCTTACAGTGAAATGCTTACTTACGAGCCCCTAAACAACAATGRRGTTTAAAAAAWAGGGATAAGAATAAGAAAWATAAGTAACAAGTAATTAAAGAGCAGCAGTAAAATAACAATAGCGAAACTATATAAAGAGGGGTAACTGTAAAGAGTCAATTTGCGGGGGCACCGGTTAGTTGAGGTAATATGTACATGTAGGTAGAGTTATTAAAGTGACTATGCATAGATGATAACAACAGAGATGTTATAGAGGGGGAGAGMGGGTGGGGGAAAATCAAAAAGCCTGGCCAGCCYTTTGACGAGATGTTCAGGAGTCTTATGGCTTGGAGGTAGAAGCTGTTTAGAAGCCTCTTGGYSRWYYKRTMGSKKRRCSGMWKCKKRTMMRKWMSSGMWYSKYYYYYYAKKYMRRWWMYKRWYGGMMGSRMGYYMRRTTMYKKAWTTTAGGGCCTTCCTCTGACACCGCCTGGTATAGAGGTTCTGGATGGCAGGAAGCTTGGCCCCAGTGATGTACTGCGCTGTTATCACTACCCTCTGTAGTATCTTGCAGTCGGAGGCCGAGAAGTTGCCATACAAGGCAGTGATGCAGCCAGTCAGGATGCTCTCGATGGTGCAGCTGTAGAACCTTTGAGGATCTGAGGAGCAATGACAAATCTTTTCAGTCTCCTGAGGGCGAATAGATTTTGTTGTTCCCTCTTCACAACTGTTTTGGTGTGCTTGGACCATGTTAGTTTGTTGTTGATGTGGACACTAAGGAACTTGAAGCTCTCAACCTGCTCCACTGCAGCCCCGTTGATGAGAWTGGGGGCGTGCTCGGTCCTCTTTTTCCTGTAGTCCACAATCATCTCCTTTGTCTTGATCYCCTTGATCAGCCTGTAGGCTGTCTCGTCGTTGTCCGTGATCAGGCCTATCACTGTTGTGTCATTGGCAAACTTAATGATAGTGTTGGAGTCATGAATGGACGTGCAGTCATGAGTGAACAGGAAGTACAGGAGGGGACTGAGCACGCACCCCGAGGGGCCCTTGTGTTGAGGATCAGTGTMGCGGATGTGTTGTTWTCTACCATTACCAGCTGGGGGCGGCCCGTCAGGAAGTCCAGGATCCAGTWGCAGAGGGAGGTGTTTAATCCCAGGGTGCTTAGCTTATTGAGGAGCTTTGAGGGCACTATGGTGTTGAACCCTGAGCTGTAGTCAATGAATAGCATTCTCACATAGGTGTTCCTTTTGTCCAGTTGGGAAAGGGCAMTGTGGAGTGCAATAGAGATTGCATCARCTGTGGATCTGTTGGGGCGGTACGCAAATTGGAGTGGGTCTAGGATTTCTGGGATAGTGTTGTTGATGTGAGCCATGACCAGCCTTTCAAAGCACTTCATGGATACTGACYTGAGTGCTACAGGTCGGTAGTCATTTAGGCAYGTTACCTTTGTGTTCTTGGGCACAGGCACTATGGTGGTCTGCTTAAAACATGTTGGTATTACAGACTRGGACAGGGAGAGGTTGAAAATGTCAATGAAGATACTTTCCAGTTGGTCAGCGCATGCTCGCAGTAGACTTCCTGGTAATCCGTCTGGCCCTGCGGCCTTGTGAATGTTGACCTGTTTAAACTTCTTATGGCTGCAATCCCGGTAACGGGATCGATATGACAACAGCCAGTGAAAGTGCAGGGCGCCAAATTCAAACAACAGAAATCTCATAATTAAAATTCCTCAAACATACATGTCTTATACCATTTTAAAGGTAATCTTGTTGTTAATCCCACCAAAGTGTCCGATTTCAAATAGGGTTTTCAGCGAAAGTACCACAAACGATTATGTTAGGTCACCGCCAAATCACAGACAAACACAGTCATTTTTCCAGCCAAAGATAGGAGTCACAAAAATCACAAATAGAGATAAAATGAATCACTAACCTTTGATGATCTTCATCAGATGACACTCATAGGACTTCATGTTACACAATACATGTTTGTTTTGTTTGATAAAGTTCATATTTATATAAAAAAGTCTGAGTTTACATTGGCGTGTTACGTTCACTAGTTCCAAAAACATCCAGTGATTTTGCATAGCCACTTCGATTCAACAGAAATACTCATCATAAATGTAGATGATAATACAAGTTATACACATGGAATATTAGATATACCTCTCCTTAATGCAACCGCTGTGTCAGATTTCAAAAAAACTTTACGGAAAAAGCAAACAAAAAAGCAAATCTGAGAAGGCGCTCAGAACAATAGTCAAATTAGCCGCCATGTTGGAGTCAACAGAAACCAGAAGTTACATGATAAATATTCCCTTACTTTTGATGATCTTCATCAGAATGCACTCCCAGGAATCCCAGGTCCACAATAAATGCTTGATTTGTTCGATAATGTCCGTTATTTATGTCCAATTAGCTACTTTTGTTAGCGCTTTTGGTAAACAATTCCAAAGTCACGAAGCGCGTTCCCTAAAAGCTGACCAAATGTCCAAAAGTTCAGTAACAGGCAGTAGAAACATGTCAAACGATGTATTGAATCATTCTTTAGAATGTTGTTAACATAAATCTTGAATAACGTTCCAACCGGAGAATTACATTGACTTCAGATGAGCGATGGAACAGAGCTCACTCTCACGTGAACGCGCATGGTCAGGGCATGTTCAGGTCATGATAGACCTTACTCATTTCTCTCTCCTTCGGCCCCCCTTCACAGTAGAGGCATCAGACAAAGTTCTACAGACTGTTGACATCTAGTGGAAYCCGTAGGAAGTGCAAACTCATTCATATCCTGCTGTAATTTCAATGGGATCTTGGTTGAAAATCAACCAGCCTCAGAATTTCCACTTCCTGTTTGGATTTTTTCTCAGGTTTTTGCCTGCCATATGAGTTCTGTTATACTCACAMACATAATTCAAACAGTTTTAGAAACTTCAGAGTGTTTTCTATCCAATACTAATAATAATATGCATATATTAGCAAATATGACTGAGGAGCAGGCCGTTTACTCTGGGCACCTCTGTGCACCTTTCATCCAAGCTACTCAATACTGCCCCTGCAGCCACAAGAAGCTAAACAGCTTCTACGCCCAAGCCATAAGACTCCTAAACATCTAATCAAATGGCTACCCAGACTATTGTACAAACTAAAGTAACATTCCAACTTAAGCTGAATAACACAACCATGGTAATTTTTTGAGGTTAGTGTAACTATAAATGTCTCCTTATGTAATCATATAAAGTGTGCAGACTAAGAATAGCATGCATAGGTCATCACAGGTCTGTGGAGATCTTTACAATTGCTGTAATAACCTGCTCAGTATCTTGAACGGCATTGAACACTTGCACATTGTATTTTTAATGTAATCTCAACTGCAATCCAGGTCATGTAGTTTTGCTATTAAATGAAGCAGAGTGATAACACATTAATATGTTGTATAAATAAACAAAATATCTGACATTGTATTCCAATTTGGACTTTGTTGTGCCATTAAATGGTTGAAAGTGCAGTCATTGAGTGAAAACTAAACCAAAAATCTGAACTTGTCTTTCCATTGGAATTTGGTTGTTTTAAAATGATTAAAAGCATAGTGATAACATATTTTTAAATTCAGCTAACTTTTGGTTGTATTTGAGAGTAGGGGATAATTAGTTGTAATCTCATTGAGCAAGGTCTCAACAAAATATCACCCAATTATCCATGTTGAAATGACGTGGTGTGCTCAGCGGGCAATGCCTGGGTTTGAGCAGACAGAGCAGTGTTTAGAGCTGGCCAATCAGGCGTGAGGGATGTGAACAAGAACTGACATCAAAGGACGGACACTGCCACCATTCACTAGCATGGCCTACTTCCCCTGAATACACACACACACACAAACACATCCCCTGCCGCAACAAAAGTGTTAATGTCGGGTCGAGGCACTGATGCTGCATGGGTAAGTCCTGCCTTCCATTGTTAGCACAAACAAATATACGCACACTCAAACACAGACACTTGACTCATGCTCGAATGCATGAACACGTACAGTGACCTATACACGTAGGTACATGCACCCCCATGCACACATGCATGTAAACATACACACACTGCCTAAGCTTGTTCCACAGGACCAACATGTGGAAGGGTTTCTCTACCTGCATTCTAGGAAATTACACCATTTGGTCTTTAGTTCTCTAATAATGAGTTTTCTCCTACTAGGATGCATTTTATTTGAACTTTCTTTAGGCAGGGAGGCAGGTTATTTATTTGTTTTGGAAAGTTCCATGTGTATTTTACTGTCTTCCTTGCTACAAAAAAATGCAACATTGGAACAATACAGATGAACTCCATTTGACTCAAACAGGAAGTAGAGGGTATAGAGAGAACACAGCATTTCTTGTCCATGTGTCACTGTGATTGGTCAACATTCGGTCAGCAGGCAGAGAGAAGCCCCTTGTGTTGGCAGGCTGCCCCTTTTCCTTTCCAACAGGATAGAAAAAGCTGAACATCTGCAGCCATGCAATTGTCTGTAGTTTGTTCTGTAACTATATGTTTTAGAGTAGCTGTTTAACTAACCTGATGTGTCAACGGCTCCCGTTCTCACTGTTAACGACACAGAAATAAAATGCCTCCTGTATGCAGATGATCCGGTACTGCTGTCCTCCACAAAAGAGGGGCCACAGCAACATTTAGATCATCTGAAACAGTTCTATCAGACCTGGGCAGTGACAGTCAATCTTAAAAAGACAAACATTATGATATTCCAGACAAGGTCCAGATGTACAGGAAACTGATGTACTTTTTACTGGACTCCACTCATATAGAACACACACACACCAGCATATGTTTGGGACAAAACATTTACTTTAACCTGGCCGTGAATGAACTGAAAGACAAAGCAAGGGCTTTCTGTGCTATTAAAATACCTAATACCTATCCACCAAGTGTTACAATACTTTAAAAACAAGTGACCCCCACTCCTATCATTACAAAGCCCTCAAATTCAAGAGGTTACCATAGAGAAGAGTCCCCTCAGCCAGCTGGTCCTGAGGTTAAGTTCACTTACCACAACCAAACCAAGAAATCCTCAGAATATCTGGCCCATCTAAATTATCACAAACCAAAAAAATATAAATATTCCACCTATTGGAATGACACCACAAAAAGTAAACTTCAATGCTATTTGGCTCTAAATAGACAGTACATGGTGGCAGACTATCTGACCAACGTGACTGATAGAAAACAGACTCAGTGAGCACAGCCTGGCCATAGAAACTGTCCGTCACAGGCAGATCTGGCTACCCAGAGAGGACAGGTTGTGGTCATTTTGCCCTCAGAGTGAGGTCGAGACAGAGCTGCATTTTCTCCTACACACAGACTTACGGGAAATTTCCTTCACCAAAATTGAAAACAAATACAACGATTTTGAAAAAAGTATAGAAAATAAGAAAATCCAATATCTATTTGGATAATAAACCCTTTGTGCTGTATTAGCTGCTAAATATGTAGCTTCCTGCCACACCTACAGTGCATTCGGAAAGTATTCAGACCCCTTTCCTTTTTCCACATTCTGTTASGTTACAGCCTTATTCTAAAATGCATTAAATAAAAACAATTCCTCATCAATCTACACACAATACCCCATAATGACAAAGTGAAAACAGTTTTTTATAAATCTTTGCAAATTTWTGAAAAAACAAAAACAGAACAACATTATTTAGGTAAGAATTCAGACTCTTTGCTATGAGACTCGAAAATGAGCTCAGGTGCTTCTTGTTTCAATGTATTATCCTTGACATGTTTCTACAAATGGATTGGAGTCCACATGTGGGAAATCTAATTGACTGGACATGATTTGAAAAGCAAACACCTGCCTATATAAGGTCCCACATTTGACAGTGCATGTCAGAGCAAAAACTAGGCCATGAGGTCAAATGAATTGTACGTAGAGCTCTGAGACAGGATTGTGTTGAGGCACAGATCTGGGGAAGGGTACCAAAACTTTTCTGCAGCATTGAAGGTCCCCAGTTTGGCCTCAATCATTCTTAAATGGAAGAAGTTTGGAACCACCAAGACTCTCCATAGAGCTGGATGTCCGGCCAAACTGTGCAATCGGGGTTGAAGGGCCTTGGTCAGGGAGGTGACCAAGAAACCAATGGTCTGACAGAGCTCCAGAGGTCCTCTGTGGAGATGGGAGAACCTTGCAGAAGGACAACCTTCTCTGCAGCACTCCACCAATCAGGCCTATATGGTAGATTGTCAAGACTGAAGCCACTCCTCAGTAAAAGGCACATGACAGCCCACTTGGAGTTTGCCAAAAGTCACCTAAAGAATCTCAGACCATGAAAAACAAGATTCTCTTGTCTGATGAAACCAAGATTAAACACTTTGGCCTGAATGCCAAGCGTCACGTCTGGAGCAAACCAGGCACCATCCCGTCGGTGAAGCACGGTGGTGGCAGCATCATGCTGTGGGGATGTTTTTCAGCGGCAGGGAATGGGAGACTAGTCAGGATCAAGGGAAAAATAAACGAAGCATAGTACAGAGAGAGAATTGATGAAAATCTGCATCCAGAGCGCTCAGGACTTAAGACTGGGGACTAGGTTCAGCTTACAACAGGACAACGACCCTAAGCACACAGCCAAGATAACGCAGGACTGACTTCGTGACAAGTCTCTGAATGTCCTTGAGTGGCCCAGCAAGAGCCCGGACTTGAACCTGATCAAACATCTCTGGAAAGACCTGAAAGGCTCCCCGTCCAACCTGACAGATCTTGGGAGGATCTGCAGAGAATAATTGCAGAAACTCCCTAAATACAGGTGTACCAAGTTTGTAGCATCATACCCAAGAAGACTCGAGGCTGTCATCGCTGCCAAAGGTTCCTCAACAAAGTACTGAGTAAAGGGTCTAAATACTTATGTACAGTTGAAGTCGGAAGTTTACATACACTTAGGTTGGAGTCATTAAAACTCGTTTTTCAACCACTCCACAAATTTCTTGTTAACAAACTATAGTTTTGGCAAGTCGGTTAGGACATCTCCTTTGTGCATGACATAAGTAATTTTCCAACAATTGTTTACAGACAGATTATTTCACTTATAATCCACTGTATCACAATTCCAGTGGGTCAGAAGTTTACATACACTAAATTGACTGTGCCTTTAAACAGCTTGGAAAATTCCAGAAAATGATGTCATGGCTTTCGAAGCTTCTGATAAGCTAATTGACATAATTTGAGTCAATTGGAGGTGTACCTGTGGATGTATTACAAGGCCTACCTTCAAACTCAGTGCCTCTTTGCTTGACATCATGAGAAAATCAAAAGAAATCAGCCAAGATCTCTGATTTTTTTTTGTTGAAAAAATTAAATCCTAAAACAACAGCAAAGGACATTGTGAAGATACTGGAGGAACCAGGTACAAAAGTATCTATATCCACAGTAAAACGAGTCCTATATCGACATAACCTGAAAGGCCACTCAGGAAGGAAGAAGCCACTGCCCCAAAACCGCCATTAAAAAGCCAGACTACGGTTTGCAACTGCACATGGGGACAAAGTTTGTACTTTTGGAGAAATGTCCTCTGGTCTGATTAAACAAAAATAGAACTGTTTGGCCATTATGACCATCGTTATGTTTGGAGGAAAAAGGGGGAGGCTTGCAAGCCGAAGAACACCATCCCAACCGTGAAGCACGGGGGTGGCAGCATCATGTTGTGGGGGTGCTTTGCTGCAGGAGGGACTGCTGCACTTCACAAAATAGATGGCATCATGAGGTAGAAAAATTTGGTGGATATATTGAAGCAACATCTCAAGACATCAGTCAGGAAGTTAAGCTTGGTCACAAATGGGTCTTCCAAATGGACATTGACCCCAATAATACTTCCAAAGTTGTGGCAAAATGGCTTGACAACAAAGTCAAGGTATTGGAGTGGCCATCACAAAGCCTTGACCTCAATCCTCACATTCTTAAAATAAAGTGGTGATCCTAACTGACCTAAGACAGGGAATTTTTACTAGGATTAAATGTCAGGAATTGTGAAAAACTGTGTTTAAATGTATTTGGCTAAGGTGTATGTAAACTTCCGACTTCAACTGTAAATGTCACTTCAGCTTACATTTTTTAAACTACTGGTATCAGTAATGTAACTTTTGAATTACCAATACTTAGTAGCGTAATCTGATTACTTAACATTACTTTCCCCTTTAGAGGCATTAGTAGAAGACAAAAAGGATCCATCAAACGCATTTGGTGTGTCATCATAGTGGTCTCTAACTTGTGGTCAGACTTGGTCAGGTGGAACAAACTTAAACTTGTGCTTTTTTCAATGCTGAATGGAATTTCACTGAGAAAACATAAAGGTGTCATGTATTTTTTCTCGCAAATATCCTTTCTGAATGTAAAAGTAATCCAAGAAGTAATTATCTAGTTTTTCAAAAGTATCTGTAATATGATTGAAATATTTGTTTGCTGGTAACGTAACTGATTACAGTTACAGTTTTTGTTATCTGATTATATGTAAATGATTACATGCGATCAGTTACTCCCCAACCCTGTGTATGATAAGGAAATCCTGCTGGTTTTTTCCCTGCTGAAAAAAAAACTGCATACACCAGCATAAATTTCAAGCTGGTCCATGACTGTCTATTCTGGGCAGTGCTGGTCTAGCTGGTTATGATGGTTTAACAGCATGATTTAGCTGGTTATGCTTGTTGAAAGCTAGCTAACGTTACCTCCCATCAGCCTGAGTTGAGTTCACCTTAGCCTAGCTAAGTGGACTGTAGCTAATTTCTAGAAAATAACTAGCTATATAATTGCTAGCTATATTTTAAAGACTAGTTACTAACTAATGAACACTTTTTGTCAAACTACTTTGTTCCCGTACCTGATAGAACAAGTTGGCAATATACCTAAATGCCCCTATTTATTTTTATGCAAATAGGCTGTGTTGGCTTGGTATAATTTGTCTGATTAGGCTGTGCACATGTACCTGAGTGTTTCATTAGTTAGCTAAGTTATCGACTGACTAGGCTCATTCTTATTCACGTTGCATTTCAGGCGGAGATGGAGTTGGATCACAGAAAGCCGCATGCTGCAGACAGACCAGGGCCCGTATTCACAAAGCATCTCASAGTAGCAGTACTGATTTAGGGTCAGTTTTGCTTTTAAAGACCACAATGAATATGATTACATTGACAAGGGGGCGCTGGTCCTAGATCAATATTCCTACTCTTCAGACGCTTGGTGAATACGGGGCCCTGGAATTAAGCTGTTGCCTAATACATTGCACAGCAGTCGCTTCAGTACATTTTAGTTGACACGCCTGGGTGATGTGTCTGCTATACATGAATAAAAAGGCATTCATCCTGGACATAAGACTAACGCTGATTTGAGACATTTCGAATCATAAACTCTAAGTGCTTTCTTAAATGTTGAAGTTACCACAGAAGTCATTAAATAAACTGAAGACCGACATGCTAAACATGAAAAGTTGTTGTTTTGTAATCTAACAACTGAAAAATGAAAATGAAAAATGAAAACTTTATTGCATCTGGTCATGCCCAAATGTGGAGGCCTTGATAGATCCATCCTTCCTCAGCGAACTGTCTGTGGATAGCTGACAACAGGGTGGCAGGTTTTTTCATGTGCTGCTCTTTCCATGTCATCAGCCAGCCTTAGCTCGGACAACACCTGCCAGTCTGCACAGCGTGATATCAACCCAGAGCATATTGGACTGCTTCTCTCTACCATATAACCGGATTCCTGCCCGTCTGGATCTCATTACACCGGATCATTACTCCGGATCATCGCAGCTAGCTAGCTGCAAACAAGTGGCTAGTGTTAGCTAACACCTCTGTCCCGAAGCAAGCACCAGCTTGACTTGAGCTAGCCTCGAGCTAGGCCCATATACCAGCTAATTCTATGGCTACAATACCTCCTTTGCCAATTGGCTTGGACCCTTTATTGTCAACACGGAGCCCCGCCAATCCATCACAACTGGACTGCCGATGTGATCGCCCAATTTGGTCTCAACAGGCTATTATTTTCTGATGTTGCCGAAGAACCATCTACTAGCCCCGGCCCGCTAGCTTTTCTGTATGCTGCGTCCCCTGCTCGCATAGCGTAGTAGTGACTACCGAACAGCACCCTGCCCCACCTATTGCTGCTCTTTTGACCCGATGATCACTCGGCTACACAGCTGTTGCCCCTGAACTGTTTCAATAACATGGTACCTCATTTTGTTTACCTGTCGGCCCCAGCCTCGAACTCAGGTCCTATGTTTACCTAACTGACCCGCTCTGCCCATTCATCTCCATTTACCCGTTGTTGTCTTAGCTCTCTTGATCAACACCTGTGATTGCTTGATGCTTCTCTCTAATGTCAATATGAATTATCTACTGCTGTCTTGGCTAGTTTTTACTGTTTTATTTCACTGTAGAGCCTTCAGTCCCGCTCAGAATGCCTTAGATAGCTCTTTCGTCCCACCTCACACACATGCATAGACCTCACCTGGCTTAACTTGTCCACCCAAAGACGGAACCTCTCTCATCGTCACTCAACACCTAGGGTTACCTCCACTGTACTCACATCCTACCATACCCTTTTCTGTACATTATGCCTTGAATCTATTCTACAATGCCCAGAAACCTGCTCCTTTATTCTCTGTCCCCAACGCACAAGACGACCAGTTCTTTAGCCTTTAGCCGTACCCTTATCCTACACCTCCTCTGTTTCTCTGGTGATATAGAGGTTAACCCAGGTCCTATAGCCCCCAGTTCCACTCCTATTCCCCAGGCGCTATCATTTGTTGACTTCTGTAACAGTAAAATCCTTGGTTGTTTATCCCATGTGTAACTCTGTGTTGTTTCTGTAGCACTGCTTTGCTCTATCTTGGCCAGGTTGCATTTGTAAATGAGAACATGTTCTCAACTGGCCTACCTGGTTAAATAAAGGTGAAATAAATAAAACACGATCTGTGATTCATTTAGAATTGAATGCACACTTAACCAGCATGGCTACCACAGCATTCTGTTGTGATACGCCATCCCATCTGGTTATCGCTTAGTGCGATTATCCATTGTTTTTCAACAGGACAATAACCCAACACACCTCCTGGCTGTGTAAGAGATATTTGACCAAGAAGGAGAGTGATAGAGTGCTGCATCAGATGACCTGGCCTCCGCAATCACCCAACCTCAACCCAATTGAGATGGTTTGGGATGAGTTGGAC
This sequence comes from Salvelinus sp. IW2-2015, assembly GCF_002910315.2. NCBI lineage: Eukaryota > Metazoa > Chordata > Actinopteri > Salmoniformes > Salmonidae > Salvelinus > Salvelinus sp. IW2-2015. The sequence goes on along the minus strand of NC_036859.1, from coordinate 5,853,930 downwards.
CGCAGAGTGAAGGAAAAGCAGCTAACAAGTGCCCAGCATATGTGGGAACTCCTTCAAGACTTTTGGAAAATCATTCCTCATGAAGCTGGTTGAGAGAATGTGGTGTCCAGGTGAAACTAGTCTTCACTATTATTGTACAATGTAGAAAACAGTAAAAATAAAGAAAAACCTTGAATGAGTAGGTGTGTCCAAACTTTTGACACTGTATGTGTTGAGAAACTTGGTGAATTGGCGGCATATTGGGTAGAGATTGAGAGTGAAGAGTGATAGTTGAGCATTTTTGGGATATTATTACATTCTAATTCGTTTCTTCAAACTACAGGAAACAGAGGAGATGGATTATATAAAGTTTTACTGGTTTTAGAATTGTATTTTTGTGTGAAGTTACTATTTCAATTTGCCTTGCTAACTTTACTTGCAAGTAGCTAGCTATTGTTAGCTAGCTACCAGAGTGCATTATTCTCCGCCAGAATGGCTGGCTAATGCTAACAGCTACGTAGTGGATTTTTATTTGATGAACCCTTTCCATTGCCCACATCATATCCAAGGCTCTTGGACAGATCATGTAATGGACGAAAGTCTGCGTATTCAAAGTGCGCAACACAACAAGAAGGTGAATGGGATGAAAACAAGACAATTTGTCAGTCTGATAACTGTAGGCTACTAATAATAGCAGGTGCGTACAGCCTATGCGCCCTGTCCATCTGGCCATGGTAAACAAACTGGTAACATTATGTAGTACATTTGTTGTCAGGAGAAAATGTGAATGTGATCAAATTTGGTTTATATTCAAAATTGGGCTGGCTAGGCTGCCTATACCTTTTCAATCCACATGAATCAATCAACATAAGTGAGTACATGTTATATTAGGCCTACAGTTGCATAGGCCTGCATGATGCAAACACGCATAAAGCAATCTCATCCCTGTCAGTTCTATTGTCCACCAGTTGTTGTCTCTGTGTCTGGGTAGAGGAAACACCTCTGTTAATCTAGTCTAAATATAATTCATATGAACAATTACAAGGTTGGTGCAGTTTGGCAGGGTGTTCATCCACCCCAGGGCCAGGAGTTATTACAGGAGTTTTTGTGACCATGTGACCTGATTAGAAAAAACTGCTCCCACCATAACTCGTATAAAAACGGATTAATGACTGTCATACCCTATAGGGTCCAGAGTTTTCTTGATTAGGTTACCAGATAAGGAAACAATGTTTTTGTCTGAGTCTCAGGAGGATATTAGAACTTCTGCCTCCCCCTCTCCAATAATCTCTTTAGTGTGTGGGAGTATGTTGTTCTGATGGGATGTGTGTTAATGAACATACTGATCCTCTTAATGTAGGGACTGGGAGGGGTGGGAGGCCAACTTGTCCTAATTTCTGAGAATGAATAAAAGTTGTCCACTTATGAGGGATGTGATTAAAATATAGTTGGCTCTGATTAAAACTCTGAGCATGTGTTAACTGTGTGTGTGTGTGTGTGTGTGTGTCGTGTGTGTGTGTGTGTGTGTGTGTGTGTGTGTGTGTGTGTGTGTGTGTGCGTGCTCAGAATGGGGGTTGAGATTCCTAAACAGACTTTATTCTAGTATTGGAGATGATTACACTCATAAAAGCTTTCACTCTAAATTGCTAAACTAATCCCCCCCTGCTAAACAAACAAACAAACAAACAAATAAACACACAATTTGTCTCTCTGGCCTAGCAGCCTCAGAGCTCAGAATCCCTCCTGAACGAGTGATTGCATTCAAGGAAAAGAGGATCAGTCCATCCATTCCTTTTCCGTTTCTTCTCTTTTTTCATCTTTAACCGGTTAGCAACAATATTGCAACAAAAGAAGGATGGATATTAAGTTAAGGAGGAGCTGGACCTATCCACCCAATGTCTCTTCTTTTCTTTCCTCTCTCTCTCTCTCTCTCTCTCTCTCTCTCTAGGTCAGTGGTTCCCAGCCATTTTTGAACCGTGGCACATTTTGATGGGATAAACATTTTTGCCCTCCATCTCATCTGATCCATACTGCAAAATCATCTATTGTCTGTGATAAATGTTTTTAGTGATTAAATAGTGTTTATTGGAACGATTTTCATAGTTCCTTAATAATCATGATTCATTTTTGTGTACCCCTTTAAGAGCGTCAAGCCGAATCGATGCTAGATTTTCTTTGAGCTCCAGTAAAATTGTAGATGCATCTGTATTAGGTTTTCAGCATCTATATTAGGTTTTCAGCCAGAAGTTACATTTAAAGTGAGGTTTTCACCTCTTAATTTCTCCATCAATACTCAATATTATTAAAATATGGCACACCGGTTGAGAACTCAATTCCCTAAATGGCCAGTAGATGAGGCCACGGCCCGCCCCACTATTTTTCTTGCTGGAAAGATTTATTGAAATTTAGCATTCTCACATAGAGATTCTCTAAGAAGATAATTAAGAAATTGCAATAAGTTGTTGACAGTGACACTTGCATGACAGAGCAAGATTACATATCAGAAGTGCCTTCCGTTTGAATATCCGAGAAAGGTGTTGTTGATGTAAATGAAGGAAAGCTAACTAATTACTTGGGCGCTAACAGGCTAATATTTTATTTTTGTTGAAGGAGTAACAGAATTAGGATTACAGATCATACAGTCTCACTCAAAGTGAGAAATGCAGCATGTCCTCATTGGAGATCTATTTGTTCTATGTACCGAGCTGTGATGCAAAGCTGAAACTTAGCCACTCTGTCGCATATTATCATATGTAGCTAGCTAGCTACATACTTTTTTTTAGCTATCTAGCAAACGTTATATCCCGACAACATTGACCCTCAATATTTTTGGGTTCTCAGCCATGTCTAAGCCATTTTCATAATTGAATTCAAGCCAGATAGCCTAAATTAGTGAAATTGTATATGTTTCTTTTGCTGACGTTGTACTGTAACTTTAGTTTGGGTTCAGCCCTCATCCGAGCAGCCCAGCTATGGCCTACGTTGGTTAGCTGGCTAGCTAACTTCTTGTACCATAACAACATTGAACCTCAACATACATATTTTGTTCAATTATATCAGCCATATAGCAGACAATTACATTTAAGGCAGATTAACTATCTAACATAAAGGCATGAGCTCAGATCGACTACAAACATTCATTTTGTTGCATCAAATCGACCTTAGCAAATCAAACCAATGCTCACATTACATACAATAGCATAATGCCACGACAATTTCATCAAACAGAAGTAGATTATTATAGCTATGTCTATTCGTACCTTGATCGTCGGTATTAGCTACTCTTTGGCCGTATCACCAATATTATTTGGATTCTTATCGCAAAATCATACAAACGTCCAGGCAATGTTGTTCTGCACTAAGATGACGGATGTTGCCGCGTCTCAGCGTGATTTAATCTCACTTTCTGACAATTGGGAAATTCATAAACAGCTTGGTTACAGAAAGCATTACAATAGCAAAACATAAAAAACATAAGCATATTTTACTCAAGTCAACCTTACCAACAGGATTGTAATACAGTCATCAGTACTATTCATACTAACCTACTGGACCTCCTTAGTACAAAACAAACAAGAATATGAATCACACATTGTTAAATGTGGTAGCTGCAYACTGTCTGCGTTTACATTCCTCTAAGTCCAATCTCTAAAGATGGCTATAGTAGTGGGAGAGAGGTAACGGGAGAAAATGGTGGGGGGACTAGGTGGAGGTTAAGATATCCTGGAGGTACCCTCTTGTAGCTTATCAACCAGCTTGTTATCAGAATCAGGTGCACTAGATTAATGTTGGAGGAAACCTACAAGACGGTAACTATCCAGAGGAACCCTGTATCAAATCATGCTGGATATTGCATTGTCTGTTGATTCCATCTCGATCTGGGGGCCTGATCAGTGTCACAATTTTTCTCCAGCCCGAGCTAACACATCTGATAAAACTAATTGCATTACATGAAAACAGTTGCTCATCTCTATGATAGATTGTCACCATGATCACCTGAAAAACATYAATAGTGTCACAATTACTTTATTTGCAAAATGTAGTAACACTGAAACTTTTTTTGTAAACCAAGCACTGCTCTCATGTCTAACCTACAGTGCCTTCAGAAATTATCCATAACCCTTGACTTATTCCATATTTTGTTGTGTTACAGCCTGAATTCAAAATAAATTAAATATGATATTTTTCTCACCCATCTACAGACAATACCCCATAATGACAAAGCGAAAACTTGTTTTTAGAAATTTTGGAAATATCAAATGTACATAAGTATTCACACCCCTGAGTCAATARTTTGTAGAATCACTTTCTGCATTTATTACAGCTGTGAGTTTTTCTGGGTAAGTCTCTAAGAGCTTTCCACATTGTGGAACATTTGCCATTTATTKTTTTCAAAATTCTTCAAGCTCTGTCAAAACGGTTGTTGATCCTTGTAAGACAACCATTTTCAAGTCTTACAATAYATTTTCATGCATATTTAACCAGTTAAATGTAACTAAATGTAATCTACGTAATCCCCAAAAGGAATTATGTATCATGAGAGGGCCATAAACAGTAAGTAGTAATGCTACATACTCAAAGAAAGGTTTAAAATCTAGCATAGTCAGTTTTGAGGACACAAGAGCACTTACACAGTACAAATATGATTTCAAAAAATGAAATATGTTATATGATGTATTTCCTATTCAATAAAACTGTATGAATAAGGCTTGAAATGACTTATATGCTTTCTACACATAGCATAATTTAATTATAAACTGACTAACTATAAGCTCTAGCTTGGCTTCCTGTATTCGTTTGGAACTTTCATCTCATCTTACTATTCTCAGTCTATGACAAAAAGAAAGGTTTTGTTGGTGTCARGATTGTTATAATAACTGGACCAAAGCGCAGTGTGATCTGATTTCCACATATTTTTATTTCTATGTGAAACTCACAGCAAAACAAAACAATAAATAGCCAAACGAAACATGAAGCTGCTATAGTGCTCACAGGCAACTATACATAGTCAAGATCCCACAAAGCACAAAGGGGGAATGGCTGCSTAAATATGATCCCCAATCAGAGACAACGACAAACAGCTGCCTCTGATTGGGAACTTATACCTGGCCAACATGGAAACATAATCACCTAGATGACCCACCCTASTCACACCCCGACCTAACCAACATAGAGAAAAAAGCTCTCTGGTCAGGGCGTGACAGTTGGTTTAAAATCTATTAATTATTTTAGACGAATGGCTATAAATGGATCTCTGAATGTGCTACCGTGATGAAAGCACTCTCCCCTGCTACAATGTCACAATTGCAGGCATGTGCTTTGTCAGTGGCAGCTACTGTATGTAGGGTTCAGCCAGGAGTTGATGGACAGTCAAAAGAGCAAATTAAATGGTTGGAGGGACATCCCAGATTCAAGTGGTTTCAGATTTAACATCCTATGTTGCACAGGCTCAGAAAAAAATACTACRGTGTCTGTGGGAACCAGGGCTATCGTTCAATGCAAGCYATTTATGGTGTCCACAGATTGATTTATAYGCAKAAATGTCAMTCGGAACCGGAACCAGAACCACGCAGGTCCCGAAAACAGGGGACATTACATCTAATTTWATTAAGTCAAAACTGTAACTCGGCCACTCAGGAACATTCACTGTCTTCTTAATATGCAACTCCAGTGTAGGTTTGGCCTTGTGTTTTAGGTTATTTTCCTGATGAAAGGTGAATTCATCTCCACGTGTCTGGTGGAAAGCAGACTGAACCAGGTCTTCCTCTAGGATTTTCCTGTGCTTAGTTCCATTCAATATATTTTTTTTTCCATCCATTCCATATATTTTTTTCCTGAATAATTCCCCAGTCCTTAACAATTACAAGCATACCCATAACATGATGCAGCCACTACTATGCTTGAAAATATGGAGAGTGGTACTCAGTAATGTGTTGRATTGGATTTGCCCCAAACATAACAATTTGTATTCAGGACAAAAAGTWAATTTCTTTGCAAAATTTGTTTGCAGTATTACTTTAGTGCCTTGTTGTAAACATGATGCTTGTATTGCAATATTTTTTTTCTGTACATGCTTCCTTCTTTTCACTCTGTCAATTAGGTTAGTATTGTGGAGTAATACAATGTTGTTGATCCATCCTCAGTTTTCTCCAATCACAGCCAATAAATTCTGTAACTGTTCTAAAGTCACCATTGGCCTCATGATGAAATCCCTGAGCGGTTTCCTTCCTCTCCGGCAACTGAGATAGAAAAGACATCTGTATCTTTGTAGTGACTGGTTGTATTGATACACCATCTAAAGTCATCTAATTAATAACTTCACCATGCTCAAAGGGATATTCAATGTCTGCTTTTTTATTTTTACCCATCCACCAATAGGTGCCCTTCTTTGTGAGGCATTGGAAAAWCTCCCTGGTCTTTGTGGTTGAATCTGTGTTTGAAATTCACTTCTCGACTGAGGGACATTACAGATTTTTTTGGCCAGTGACCAAAAATCTCAATTTAAACCATTTAAAATGCAGGCTGGAAAAAGAAAGCAAACAGGTACACGTAACAAACATTCATTGAAGTATAGTCAATGAATTCACAGAGTTGGATCATATCTACAGAGAGAGGGGAGGTGGGGAATTTGATTAGTCTAGATAGAACAGCATTTCTTAATCCTGGTCCTGGGGATACAAAGGGGTGCYCATTTTTCTTTRTGCYGTAGCACTACACAMCCAATTCAAATGATCAACTTATCTTGACGATTTGAATCAGGTGCTTAGCGCTAATGCAAAAACAGTATATCTTCCTTCCCTGTCG
>NC_036859.1:5837147-5842147 GCF_002910315.2 Salvelinus sp. IW2-2015 | reverse complement strand
GCCCTTCTTTGTGAGGCATTGGAAAATCTCCCTGGTCTTTGTGGTTGAATCTGTGTTTGAAATTCACTTCTCGACTGAGGGACATTACAGATTTTTTTGGCCAGTGACCAAAAATCTCAATTTAAACCATTTAAATGCAGGCTGGAAAAAGAAGAAGCAAACAGGTACACGTAACAAACATTCATTGAAGTATAGTCAATGAATTCACAGAGTTGGATCATATCTACAGAGAGAGGGGAGGTGGGGAATTTGATTAGTCTAGATAGAACAGCATTTCTTAATCCTGGTCCTGGGGATACAAGGGTGTCGCATTTTTTTTTTTGCAGTAGCACTACACAGCCAATTCAAATGATCAACTTATCTTGACGATTTGAATCAGGTGCGTAGCGCTAATGCAAAAACAGTATATCTTCCTTCCCTGTCGTTTGTCCCACACTGGGCTTGAACCAGTGATCCTATTCTCGCAAATATATGTGAATGTCCTCCTTGAAACATACCAACGGTTTGAGCAACCTGAAAAGGTACAGTTAGATGGTTCCATCCGCAACATTTCATCATGTCGCCTCTCTCTCTTGAACCATGGGTATTGTACTTGTACTCCTCAGTCTTGCCTCCATTGTTTTTCAGTAGAGCAAGAGTATGTTATGGGAGGTTGCCCTCAGTTTCCTTCATCCGAGGCAGGCGTCTCTAGAAGAACACAGAGGGGGAGAGAGGGAAAGATGAGATGGAGAAAACATTTACATGGTCTTATCAGAAAGGCGTACCAGTATAAATACAGGTATTCTGGTTGGCAATAGGCTGCTTGTCAAGGAAAATAAATGCATTACTACACCTTCTAAAAATACATTGAGGAGCCACTTAGAAATTGAGGAGGTGAGGAGAGGATACTCACATTAACATGGAGAGGAAGCCATAGGTGGAATTGATTCTGTATGTCTACTAGTTAAACATCTCTACTGGCATCCCAGCCCTGAGACTAACAGAGAGAGATACAAGGGAATGGTGGTTAGTATGTGTATCACAGTGTGTGTCTCACTGTGTCTGTCACCAGAGTGGTATACTACGAACAAGTTAGATCTACCCAGGCTTTTATAAAGCTAGCCAGCTTCAGTAAGCTTCACATCAGGTCAGGCTTCATCTGTACTATGATGGTGGATTTTGCTTATACGCCTGCCGCTAACTCTAGCAGGCTTGTAACTGCACGTGGATGTCGCACATGGCTAGTCGAATGCAGAACTCTTTATTGACACAATGCTGTAACATCAATCCATGGGTGAGTCAGTGCCACATTTTAATTGTGCCTAAATAAAATGAAAGAAATCTATCTTTCAAATTCAGCAGGCTTATGGTATTGAAATAGACTTTTGGAAGTGCCGTCTGTATCTTATTTTTTTGTCAATGGTTCTTTGGTAGTTTTATCAATGAAGGAGCTCTCTTTTTCCCAAATCCATTGCTCCTATCTGTGTAACAACTTGTTGCGTGTCGATTAATAGAAGGGTGTTTGGAAACTCTAACCCCGGCAATTTGACTTTAAACTCATGGGTACACTAGCAATAGCTGCCAGCCTTGACTTGAATGGGAATTGCCATCTGAGTGGATTATATGACTATGGTTGGTTGTGGCTGTCAATTAGTCTTTTACAAATTTCTAAATACAATCGCAAAAAAAATACAATTTGGAAAGCAAATGCTGTCCTTACTGTATGTTTAACATGAAAAAAATGTACCCCAAAAAACAATTTCATTAATAACAGGGGATGACAAACAATCTTTCCTAGAGGGAGGGTATCTGATTTCATTGGTCCTCAACTCGTGGCTATGACACTTCATTCAAAATAAAGAGGGAGTTAGCCCTTAGTTCCTGCCCCGGAGCCGGTTAGTTTCTGAAGAATTTGTTACCATAGAATGTACCTGGCTAAAAGGTGAGCCACTTTCATGTTACTGGGTATCCCAAGTTACCTCGCTAACTCCTCAAACCTGTTTGTTGTATAGGGCTCAGGATGAAGCCCTCCCTGGCCGTCTGCAGCACTGTGCTCCAGTTCACCCCCACAAGCTGATTGCTGTGTCTGTGAATGCATTATTGAATCGAGTTGTACTGTAGCACGAGGTCATAAAGAAAGATGGACACATGCTCACCCATTGTGTAACTGTGCCTTTACCTCTTTCTTCCCTTTTTTGCTTTTCTTTTCTGGTGCCCAGTCCTGAAAGAGACGGTTTTTTAGACTCCATTGAACAACATGGCAGGTCGGTCCAGTATATACACCCTCCAGCTGTTTCTAAATAATATTCACATTGTTGGACCATACAGTTTCTATCTACAAGCCATCAGACTGCTGAACACTTGAACTGGACTGACCCCTGCTCTGATTCTCTCTGCGCTTTAGCACACACGCACTTGCTCACTCATGCACCACCCACACAGACATGCACACGTCCCACACACACACATCCCCACACACACATTCACAACTGCTTCTACAAAGACTCTTATTATGATTGCTAAATACTGCACAATTGAAACACTTGCCCCGCGTTCCCCCGTTACCCAAAACACATGTAAATATGGACTATAAATTGTTCTTTCCTGTATTATACTTATGCTAAAATGTTTCTTATATTATACTGAGCCATTTACATTGACTAATAAAACTTTAAAACTACTGTTATACAGTCTGGTACATTAACACTGTTCACTACATTAGACTAACTCTGGCAATAACAAAAGGGCTGAAGTCCCATCATCCCATATTACATTACCTCCATTAGGCCCCATTAACGTCCATTAGCCCATTGTGTGTGTGTGTGTGTGTGTGTTGTGTGTGTGTGTGTGTGTGTGTGTGTGTGTGTGTGTGTGTGGTGTGTGTGCGTGCGTGCGTGCGTGGGCGTGCGTGCGTGCGTGCGTGCGTGCGTGCGTGTGGTTGCACCTGGAACTGAGGCCAGTCAGTAAGCATGCCCATCTGTGGGTGTTCTTCCCACCAGCGCAGTCTGTCCTGCTCAATGAAGGGCATGAGAGTGCTTTGGACACTCTTGGAAAGAGAATGAGAGAGAGGAAATGAGAGATTTGGGCAGAAATGATCAGTGAGAGATAAGAAAGACCATCCACAAAACACTCTCCTAGCAACAGTCTGAGTGCAGGTGTAGCCCACCTCTCATTGTTGACAACTCCCGCGGATTATTGCTGATCCTTTAACTCTCCTCCGGTGGTCAAAGATAGACTCTATCTCCTCCATGTAGCAAAGAGTGAAGTGGGTCAGCTCCTACAGAATCTTCTCTAAGTGGGTCGCAATGGGGGTGTCGCTTTGGAGGGAGATGTGCGCTTTTATTACATACACCACCTACATAGAACAACGGTTTCCAGTAGAGCATCATACAGTACAATTACAATATTGAGATTTTTTTTTATTCTGCACTTACTTTGATTGGGGTTGTACTGTACTACAAATGTGTTGGCGGAATACAGGTGTATGTCCTTGATCTTAAAAATGTGGAGAGAAAAAAAATTCATAATAAGATCTACAGTCAGAAGTTTACATACACCTTAGCCAAATACATTTAAACTCAGTTTTTCACAATTCCTGACATTTAATCCTAGTAAAAAGTCCCTGTTTTATGGTCAATTAGGATCACTACTTTATTTTAAGAATGTGAAATATTCCGAATAATTATTTATCAGCTTTTATTTCTTTCATCACATTCCAGAAGTTCACATACACTCAATTAGTATTTGGTATCATTGCCTTAAACAATTTCTAACCTGGGTCAAACCTTTCAGGAGCCTTCCACAAGCTTCCCAAATGAATTTTGGCCATTCTTCCTGACAGAGCTGGTGCAACTGAGTTAGGTAGTAGGCTCCTTGCTCGACACGCTTTTTCTGTCTGCCCACAAATGTTCTATGGGATTGAGTTCAGGCTTTGTGATGGCCACTCCAATACCTTGACTTTGTTGTCCTTAAGCCATTTGCCACAACTTTGGAAGTATGGCTTGGGGTCATTGTCCATTTCTTAGACCCATTTGCAACCAAGCTGTAACTTCCTGACTGATGTCTTGAGATGTTGGTTAAATATCCACATACTTTTCTCCTCATGATGCCATCTATTTTGTGAAGTGCACCAGTCCTCCTGCAGCAAAGCACCCCCACAACATGATGCTGCCCACCCCGTGCTTCACGGTTGGGATGCCGTTCTTTCGGCTTGCAAGCCCTGTGGAGGCCTACAATTTCTTTCTGAGGTCTTGGCTGATTTCTTTGATTTTCCCCATGATGTCAAGCAAAGAGGCACTGAGTTTGAAGGTAGGCCTTGAAATACATCCACAGGTACACCTACAATTGACTCAAATGATGTCAATTAGCCAATCAGAAGCTTCTAAAGCCATGACATAATTTTCTGGAAGTTTTTTCTGGAAGTTTCCAGTGTAAACTTCCGACTTGAACTGTACATTGCCAAACAAATAATGCTTTGTAAATAATATTCATTCAATCATAGGACTGGATGGTTTCAGATACTAACTTTAATAAGCTTGCTCAAGCAACAACATAGCTCAAGCAGTAGGAAGCTCTCTTATCCATTTATATGCAGATGATACAGTCTTATACTCAGCTTGCCCCTCCACGGATTTTGTGTTAAATGCTCTATGCACCATAAAAACATGAAATACAACATTGTCCTTGCTTGACATATAGTACCAGTCAAAAATGTGGGCACACCTACTTATCCAAGGGTTTTCCTTTATTTTTTACTATTTTATACATAGGAGAATAATAGTGAATTCATCAACATTATGAAATAACACATATGGCATCATGAAGTAACAAAATAAATGTTAAACAAATCAAAACATATTTTATATTTGAGATTCTTCAAATGAGCCACTCTTTGCCTTGAAGAAAGCTTTGTACATTCTTGGCATACTCTCAACCAGCTTCATGAGGAATACTTTTCCAACAGTCTTCAAGGAGTTCCCACATATCTTTGTATTTGTATTGATTATTTATTATGATCACCA
>NC_036859.1:5829270-5837122 GCF_002910315.2 Salvelinus sp. IW2-2015 | reverse complement strand
ATTTCTAACCTGGGTCAAACCTTTCAGGAGCCTTCCACAAGCTTCCCAAAATGAATTTTGGCCATTCTTCCTGACAGAGCTGGTGCAACTGAGTTAGGTTAGTAGGCTCCTTGCTCGCACACGCTTTTTCTGTTCTGCCACAAATGTTCTATGGGATTGAGTTCAGGGCTTTGTGATGGCCACTCCAATACCTTGACTTTGTTGTCCTTAAGCCATTTGCCACAACTTTGGAAGTATGCTTGGGGTCATTGTCCATTTCTTAGACCCATTTGCAACCAAGCTTGTAACTTCCTGACTGATGTCTTGAGATGTTGGTAAAATATCCACATACTTTTCCTCCTCATGATGCCATCTATTTGTGAAGTGCACCAGTCCTCCTGCAGCAAAGCACCCCCACAACATGATGCTGCCACCCCGTGCTTCACGTTGGGATGCCGTTCTTCGGCTTGCAAGCCCTGTGGAGGCCTACAATTTCTTTTCTGAGGTCTTGGCTGATTTCTTTTGATTTTCCCATGATGTCAAGCAAAGAGGCACTGAGTTTGAAGGTAGGCCTTGAAAACATCCACAGGTACACCTACAATTGACTCAAATGATGTCAATTAGCCAATCAGAAGCTTCTAAAGCCATGACATAATTTTCTGGAAGTTTTTTCTGGAAGTTTCCAGTGTAAACTTCCGACTTGAACTGTACATTGCCAGAAACAAATAATGCTTTGTAAATATTCATTCAATATAGGACTGGATGGTTTCAGATACTAACTTTAAATAAGCTTGCTCAAGCAACAACATAGCTCAAGCAGTAGGAAGCTCTCTTATCCATTTATATGCAGATGATACAGTCTTATACTCAGCTTGCCCCTCCACGGATTTTGTGTTAAATGCTCTATGCACCATAAAAACTGCATAATACAACATTGTCCTTGCTTGACATATAGTACCAGTCAAAAATGTGGGCACACCTCACTATTCAAGGTTTTCCTTTATTTTACTATTTATACATAGGAGAATAATAGTGATTCATCAACATTATGAAATAACACATATGGCATCATGAAGTAAACAAATAAATGTTAAACAATCAAAACATATTTTATATTTGAGATTCTTCAAATGAGCCACTCTTTGCCTTGAAGAAAGCTTTGTACATCTTGGCATTACTCAACCAGCTTCATGAGGAATACTTTTCCAACAGTCTTCAAGGAGTTCCCACATATCTTTGTATTTGTATTGTTATTTATTATGAATCCCCAATAGCTGCTGCCATAGTAGCTGCTACTCTTGCTCTTGCGATAGTTGGTCTCAATTTTTTGCATTTGAGCAAAAAGACATGTGTTGGAATCTCAAATATTAAAACGTGTACTTGTTCCTTTTCGAATCTCTGTGCCGGCCAACTCATTATTACCACACTCCTATAATCCTTTCAAGTCTCAATTAGCGGTTGCATTAGTATGCCATATGTGGTCAGGTGATTTATGTTTGCTCGAATAATGTGACTGAAGTTTCAGCATAGGCCAGTTTCCTCTGAATTCTGGCACGCACTCATCATGCACTACTCTTTATAGGAACTATAAAGGTCCTACATATACACAGATCACAGGAGTATGGGTAATTATACTGCGTCATTGTCCTGTTGTGGAAAACAAATGATATGTGATACTACCAAGTAGGAGCACCTGAAACCCACGATGGATTAGTGTTTGGACTTGTACTCATATTGTCAATAGTCGCCCAATAGTGGATCAAATGTGGCTCTGTGTAGTTTTACAAGTGTGTTTCTTTAATATTTCGTAGAATTATAATCCTAGAACTGAAGCAATGTGAATACGTACACCACAAGAACAAGCACTGACCCCCACACCAATCACACAACCTCCTCCCATGCTCATGGTGGGAATGCGAACGATGCAGAGAGGCGACAACGTCTGTTCCATCTCACGAAATAGACATCAAGACGGCTATCATCCTGCAGTTGAACAAATAAAAAATGAAAAAAGAAGAGCTATAAAAACCTACATGACTCTATGAAAGTCCAGAGATGCTGCTTAGCAGTGTGAGAGACAAAGGATTCTTCACAAACTGGGTTAGTATCTGACCACAATGCCCATCCATTGCCGTGTTTCTATGTTCGCCCCAAGCAAATGATCTTAAGTAATCAAATCAATCCAATCAAATGTATATAGCTGCTGCCATAGTAGCTGCTACTCTTGCTCTTCATGTTGAGCACTTGTTGGCTGCTTTTCCTTCACTCTGCGGTCCAACTCATCCCAACCATCTCAATTGGGTTGAGGTCAGGTGATTGTGGAGGCCAGGTCCTCTGATGCAGCACTCCATCACTCTCCTTGGTCAAATAGCCCTTACACAGCCTGGAGATGTGTTTTGGGTAATTGTCCTGTTGGAAAACAAATMATAGTCCCACTAAGCYCAAACCAGATGGTATGGCTTATCGCTGCTACCTGTGGTAGCCATGCTGGTTAAGTGTTTCTTGAATTCTAAATAAATCACTGACAGTGTCACCAGAAAAGTACCCCCACACAATCACACAACCTCCTCCATGCTTCATGGTGGGAATCATACATGCAGAGATCATCTGTTCATCTCACAAAGACACGGCAGTTGAAAACAAAAAACAAAAAAATATCTTAAATCAGACCAAAGGAAAGATTTCCACTGGCCCAATGTCCATTGCCCGTGTTTCTTGGCCCAAGCAAGTCAATCAATCAATCAATCAAATGTAGTTATACTTCACTTAAAGAAACTTTCAAAGTTCTTGACATTTTCCATATTGACTTGGTCTTTTACCAAATAGGGCTATCTTCTGTATACCACTCCTATCTTGTCACAACACAACTGATTGGCTCAAACACATTAAGAAGGAAAGAAAATCCACAAATMAACTTTTAACAAGGCACACCTGTTAATCCAGGCTTTATCACAACCGTCTGTGACTGGGAGTCCCATAGGGCGATGCACAATTGACCCAGTGTTGTCGGGTTTGGCCGGTGTAGGCCATCATTGTAAATAAGAATTTATTCTTAACTGACTTGCCTAGATAACCTTTTCACACGTACCAACAAACGGGTGTTTTCATTCTACAGTGGTCCCTGCAGCATACGCTCAAACCGGTGTGATTAGAATGCTTATTTAGAACATCCAGTTTCGATTGACACAACAACCAGCATTTGAGCTGGCAAACACCGTTTTTTTCACAGAAACATTTTGCACAAACACAGTCCTTACAAAGTTATGTCCAGAATGTAAACTACGTTTTTTGCCCCCTATCCCTAAGAAGTTTTAGAGTAGTTGACAATATCAGTGGGCTTTGTGATGAATGAGCCWTGTGATTCAATTAATGATGGAGCCGAGTTGGCTTTTTATCCCCAAATTTCATTTTAGGTGCCCCAAAGCTTTTACTAATCATTCTTTATATAATTTATCTTTGTTTCATAGTATAGTTTCTTTAAATTTTTATTTCGTTTCGTCACATGATTTTTTAAAACCTGTCTAGGACAGCTAGCGGAACCCCTCGCCAACAGCTAATGAAATTGCAGGGCACCTAATACAAATCAACAGAAATCTCATAAATCAAATTCCTCAAACATACAAGTATTAGGCACCATTTTAAAGATACAATTCTCGTTAATCCAGCCACAGTGTCTGATTTCAAAAATTCTTTACAGCGAAAGCTCCACAAACGATTATGTTAGGTCACCACCAAGTCACAGAAAAACCCAGCCATTTTTCCGCCAAAGAGAGGAGTCACAAAAAGCACAAATAGAGATAAAATTAATCACTAACCTTTGATGATCTTCATCAGATGACCTCATAGGACTTCATGTTACACAATACATGTATGTTTTGTTCGGTAAAGTTCATATTTATATCAAAAATTCTGAGTTTAATTGGCGCCTTACGTTCAGGAAGTTCTAAAACATCCTTTGATTTTGCAGAGAGGCACGTCAATTTAAATGAATACTCATAATAAACATTGCTAAAAGATACAACTGTTATGCATGGCATTTAGATGCACTTCTCCTTAATGCAACCGTGTGTCAGATTTCAAAAAAGCTTTACGGAACAAGAAAAAACCATGCAATAATCTTGAGGTCGGCGCTCAGAGCCCAATCAAGACACAAATATATCCGCCATATTATGCAGTAACAAAAGTCATAAATAGCCATATAAATCTTCACTTACCTTTGCATCTTCGTCGGAATGCACTCCCAGGACTCCCACTCCACAAGAAATGTTCGTTTTGTTCGGTAGTCGGATCGGGGGTATGTCCAAATAGTTACTTTTGTTAGCGCGTTTGGTAAATAAAATCCAAAGTCACAAAGCGCGGTCACTAAAAGCAGACGAAATGTCAAAAAGTTCCGTAACAGTCAGTAGAAACGTGTCAAACGATGTATTGAATCAATCTTTAGCATGTTTTTAACATAATTCCTCAATAATGTTCTAACTGGAGAATTCCTTTGTCTTCAGAAAAGCAAATGGAATGGGAGCAAACTCTCATGTGAACGCGCATGGTCAGCTCGTGGCTGCTGGTAGACCTCTGACTCATTACACTCTCATTCGCTCCCACTTCACAGTAGAAGCATCAGACAAGGTTCTAAAGACTGTTGACATCTAGTGCAAGCCTTAGGATAACATTACCAATATCCTACTGCATCTTCAATAGGAGCTGAGTTGAAAATCGACCAACCTCAGATTTCCCACTTCCTGGTTGGATTTGTCTCAGGTTTTTGCCTGCCATATGAGTTCTGTTATACTCACAGACATCATTCAAAATGTTTTAGAAACTTTAGAGTGTTTTCTATCCAAATCTACTAATAATATGCATATTCTAGCTTTTATGGCTTTGTAGCAGGCCGTTTACTCTGGGCATGCTTTTCATCCGGACGTGAKAATACTGCCCCCTACCCCAAAGAAGGTAACCTTGGGGACACAGTGCCTCACCCTCCTCTGACAATCAGAACCATATCCTACCTTTAGTACCTTTTCTTACATTGACCATGTGTGCCAACTTTCTTAATCCCGAGTGAAACAGGTCAAGAGACAGYCATATGCTAATAACAACACAATCATGGAATGGATATTGGTAAGGGTGTAGGGGTTGACACATTAAATAGACCTGAATCTGCATATCAAGTTATGTGGTGATACAACAATTAGTTTATAATTCATAAGGAGTTATTTGACAGGACACACTCCTAGAAACATAGKTGTTTTGTTAGATTTTTTTAAACTTTGGTTTATTTTGTTAATATTTTGTTAACTTTATTTTCTTAAAACTGCATTGTTGGTTAAGGGCTTGTAAGCATTTTACGGTAAGGTCTACACGTTGTATTCGGCACATGAGACAAATAAKATTTGATTTGATTTGATTGGTTCAGTGTGACCATCTTGTTTGAGCTACACTCCTGCAAGTGATAMACCATTGGAGATTGAAATGCTTGTCCATAGATGCTGTATACCAAGTTTAGTAAAGAATGGTCCTATGGTTTTGGAGAAAGGGCAGTTTAAATACCATTAATTAAAAAAAAAATGATTTCAGAAAAATCCCAATCAAATCAAATCCAACTTTATTTGTCACATGTGCTGAATACAACAAGTGTAGACCTTACCATGAAATGCTTACTTACAAGCCCTTAACCAACAGCACAGTTCAAGAAGAGTTGAGAAAATATTTACCAAATGAACTAAAGTTCCTTTTTAAATGAAAAATTTAAAATGAAAAATAACACAATAAAATAACATTAACGAGGCAATATACGGGTACCGAGTCAATGTGGGTACAGGTTAGTCAACTGTGGTAAATGTATTCCTTGTATGAACTTACAACTTACAGTTGGTCTAGTGCAGTGGTCCCCAAACTTTTCTAGCATGTCAGCTASTTAAAACAAAACAACAACAAAAAACATGTCAATAGCTACATTTATTTTCTAGRTTTCAAATAGACAAATTCTTCTCTTCTCCTCTCACCTCCCTCATTTAATAACCAATGGGTATATCAAGATTAGGAGCAATGAACAGACAACCAGATGGCWGATTGCATGTGTGTCTTACATGAAAAAACATGTTAACATTTCCAAGTACATTAATGGGGTAAACCTACTCTAAGAATATATATTATGCTGTTTGAGAGAAGGTTTGTATTACAATAAACCCATCCAACGTGAGTACATCTGTTGTTGAAGTAGATCAATAAAGGTGCAGTACTCAAGCGGTACTCAATTTGCTGATGATGAAAAGCTTCGTTAGTGCATAGGTCAAATTAGCTTTCGAATTTACTTTATTTTTCGGCTTCAGACAAAAGCTATTATTTCACTTYAAATGTAATGTTTTGTATTAATGTATTAATAGGTATTTCTTTTTGAACAGTTTGAGCAACGGAAGAGGGGTTTCTGCATTGTAAAGATGCAACCACGGACACAAAGCCACYCTCTGTTTGTTTTTATAGCAGAGACGGTGGTACAGCTAAGCCTAATCAGACTTTCCAGGTAAAATGATATTTACATTTACATTTACATTTAAGTCATTTAGCAGACGCTCTTATCCAGAGCGACTTACAGGTTGGTGCATTCACCTTATGATATCCAGTGGAACAACCACTTTACAATAGTGCATCTAACTCTTTTAAAGGGGGGGGGTTAGAAAGCGGAGGAGAGGAGGGGGTGAAGGAGGCAGAATTCAGGAGATAGGTTGGAGAAGGTTTGAGCAGAGGAAGAGATGATAGGATGGAAGAGGAGAGAGTAGCGGGGGAGAGAGAGCGAAGGTTGGACGGCGCGATACCATCCGAGTAGGGGCAGTGTGGGAAGTGTTGGATGAGAGCGAGAGGGAAAAGGATACAAGGTAGTGGTCGGAGACTTGGAGGGGAGTTGCAATGAGATTAGTGGAAGAACAGCATCTAGTAAAGATGAGGTCAAGCGTATTGCCTGCCTTGTGAGTAGGGGGGAGGTGAGAGGGTGAGGTCAAAAGAGGAGAGGAGTGGAAAGAAGGAGGCAGAGAGGAATGAGTCAAAGGTAGACGTGGGGAGGTTAAAGTCACCCAGAACTGTGAGAAGTGAGCCATCCTCAGGAAAGGAACTTATCAGGGCGTCAAGCTCATTGATGAACTCTTCCAAGGGAACCTGGAGGGCGATAAATGATAAGGATGTTAAGCTTGAAAGGGCTGGTAACTGTGACAGCATGGAATTCAAAGGAGGCGATAGACAGATGGGTCAGGGGAGAAGAGAGAATGTCCACTTGGGAGAGATGAGGATCCCAGTGCCACCACCCCGCTGACCAGAAGCTCTCGGGGTGTGCGAGAACACGTGGGCAGACGAGGAGAGAGCAGTAGGAGTAGCAGTGTTATCTGTGGTAATCCATGTTTCCGTCAGTGCCAAGAAGTCGAGGGACTGAGGGAACATAGGCTGAGATGAACTCTGCCTTGTTGGCCGCAGATCGGCAGTTCCAGAGGCTGCCGGAGACCTGGAACTCCACGTGGGTCGTGGCGCGCTGGACCACCAGGTTAGAGTGGCGGCGGCCACGCGGTGTGAAGCGTTTGTTATGGTCTGTGCAGAGAGGAGAGAAGAGGATGAACAGACACATAGTTGACAGGCTACAGAAGAGGTACGCTAATGCAAAGGAGATTGGAATGACAAGTGGACTACACTCTCGAATGTTCAGAAAGTTAAGCTTACGTTGCAAAAAAAATTCTATTGACTAAAATGATACAGTGCTGCTGGCTGGTGTGAGTAGGCTAGCTAGCAGTGGCTGCGTTGTTTACTTAGTTTGAAGTGTAGCTGGCTAGGTAGCCTCGGTAACTGGCTAGGTAACTTGACAATTACTCTAAACTACACAATTATCTTGGATACA
>NC_036859.1:5805033-5828278 GCF_002910315.2 Salvelinus sp. IW2-2015 | reverse complement strand
AGCGATTACCTGTATTGCCTATCCTAGGTATTCCTTAAAGAGTGGTGTTTCAGGTGTTTCCGGAAGGTGGTGATTGACTCCTGACCTGGCGTCGTGGGGAGTTTGTTCCACCATTGGGTGCCAGAGCAGCGAACAGTTTTGACTGGGCTGAGCGGGAGCTGTACTTCCTCAGAGGTAGGGAGGCGACAGGCAGAGGTGGATGACGCAGTGCCCTTGTTTGGGTGTACGGCCTGATCAGAAGCCTGAAGGTACGGAGGTGCCGTTCCCCTCACAGCTCCTAGGCAAGCACCATGGTCTTGTAGCGGATGCGAGCTTCAACTGGAAGCCAGTGGAGAGAGCGGAGGAGCGGGGTGACGTGAGAGAACTTGAACACCCGAGGCTGCGCGTTCTGGATGAGTTGTAGGGGTTTAATGGCACAGGCAGGGAGCCCAGCCAACAGCGAGTTGCAGTAATCCAGACGGGAGATGACAAGTGCCTGGATTAGGACCTGCGCCGCTTCCTGTGTGAGGCAGGGTCGTACTCTGCGAATGTTGTAGAGCATGAACCTACAGGAACGGGTCACCGCCTTGATGTTAGTTGAGAACGACAGGGGTTGTCCAGGATCACGCCAAGGTTCTTAGCACTCTGGGAGGAGGACACAATGGAGGTGTCAACCGTGATGGCGAGACAAGGAACGGGCAGTCCTTCCGGGAGGAAGAGCAGCTCCGTCTTGCCGAGGTCAGCTTGAGGTGGTGATCCGTCATCCACACTGATATGTCTGCCAGACATGCAGAGATGCGATTCGCCACCTGGTTATCAGAAGGGGGAAAGGAGAAGATTAATTGTGTGTCGTCTGCATAGCAATGATAGGAGAGACCATGTGAGGATATGACAGAGCAAGTGACTTGGTGTATAGCGAGAATAGGAGAGGGCCTAGAACAGAGCCCTGGGGGACACCAGTGGTGAGAGCACGTGGTGCGGAGACAGATTCTGCCACGCCACCTGGTAGGAGCGACCTGTCAGGTAGGACGCAATCCAAGCGTGGGCCGCGCCGGAGATGCCCAACTCGGAGAGGGTGGAGAGGAGGATCTGATGGTTCACAGTATCAAAGGCAGCCGATAGGTCTAGAAGGATGAAGACAGCAAAGACAACTATGTAGCTAGCTAACACTACACTAATCAAGTCGTTCCGTTGTAATGTAATAGTTTCTACAATGCTGCTATTCGGTAGACGGTAGACGTTGGCTAGCTGGCTAGCTGCTAGCAGCTAGCAGTGTTGACTACGTTGACTACGTTAGAGGGACGAKAATAGCTGGCTAGCTCGGTAATTACGATAATTACTCTAAACTACACAATTATCTTTGATACAAAGACGGCTATGTAGCTAGCTAAGATCAGACCGTTGTACTGTAATGAAATGTAATACTACCTGCGGAGCGAAATGCGAAATGCGACCACTCGCTCCAAACCGGAAGTTCAATATTTTGATATAAATGAGTTTGCTCGTGATGTGCGCCCTTCAAATGATACTACAAATTTAAGAACATTCCTGAGCACACCAGACGTTCAAGAAACAACAACGATATAGATGTAACCATATGCTATTCAATATATCTGAGTGGCACTGGTGCTCCCAAGTAAAAATTCCATGTGTCATGTTTATGAGTGTGCCACAGGAACCCTGGTTGAAAACCACTGCTCTAGGTACATCTTAAGGCAGCAGAGGATAAGGTTGTTGCTGGGTTAATATGGTTGCCACGATAACAATCTGTCCCTCCATCGCTGGTGATTGATAGCTGGTGGAGTGTGTGTGAGGGTGGACGACAAGAGACTGAGTGGTGCAGTGTGGGACGTGTGTGTCTGTTTGTGGTGTGTGTGTTTGTGGTTTGTGTGTGCGTGTGCGTGTGCGTGTGCGTGTGCGTGTGTGTGTGTGTGTGTGTGTGTGTGTGTGTGTGTCTGTCTGCTACTGCTATAGCAGGGCAAGGGAAGTGGCGGGGGCCAGCGTATTCATCAGTAGAGAACAATGGCTTTTAAATGAATCTGTGAGCTCGTAAATCACACAAAGAGAGAGCCTATACCGAACATTGATTGCCCCAACAACAGCGCCGGCAAACGACAGGAAAGAGCGAGGGAGAGAGTGAATGAACAAGCGCTACAGTGAGACACCTTGTTTACGCCGGGACAAAACGCCTCCAAAGTATTGTTCTTYGGAGACTGCACACACACACACACACACATACATACGCACACACATACGCACACACACACTTCRGCTAACAAGCTCTCACAGTRTCACTGCAYAATTAGGCGATTTTCCACTTTTCTCCAAACATCAAATTTCAAAGTTGCTCTAAACGTCAAATGTCTACGTTAAAGGTTAAGGTTTTGGAAATGGTTAAAACATTACGTTTTGGTATTCATTCTGAATCGTTAGGTTCCAAATATTTCTAACAGTCAACCCAGAGAGAGTTTTTTATTCATATGATGTCAGATTGCACTCACTGTTCCAAAATGGGATTGTTACGCAACAGGACAATTAACCAGTGCTGCCCTCAAACCAAGACACACTGCCTGCTAATTATCTATAGGCTATGTTTGAACTTGTCAATTTCAAATTATTTTCTAACATGTTTTATTTTCTAACAGTTTGAATATCGGTGTGTTCTGCCTCCTCATTAATTCACATAGAAGTAGCCCATTTCACTGTTGCGGACATTTTATGTTTGAAAATATACTGAGCTGGACCTCTTCGAGGAGAGCCCAACCACTTCCACAGTGTTTCCGCAGATCTAGTATGCAGACATTTGCACAGTCTTGCACTAACTTTTTCCCCGTAACACATTTTCTGGCTGGCGCTCACATTACCTTCACTGTTGTTTTCTATACAAATAATAACTTTGGACATGTGTGCGTTCCTATAAAAGTAAYTGCCTTATTTTCTGTATATCGTGTTGTRGTTTCTACTGTAGTTTATGTAGCATAATGTATTTACAGTTTTATTCACATGTTTTCAAGTATTGGTGACAAATCAGGCATTCCTATTATTGCTTAGATTGTAATGGACACCTATGACGTGTGCAAAATACTTTTTTGAAGGTTTTTCTGATATGATGTGCTAGAGTTAAGCTATTTGCCAGCTATGTTTGGCGCCATGTTTGTTGATATTATACATTGCTTTCTGGGTGTCACACAAATGTCTGTCAGACCGAAGATGTCATAACAAAATGAGGTCAAGGAATGGTTCACTCATCTTTTGAGTAAACTTCTGGAAGTGAATGAAGGGAAGTGAATGATCGTAAACGACACCCCCCCTTCAACATGCATACTGCAAATAGACCAAACTCATCTTGTCTTCTTATCTTTGCTTGACACGAAAAAACAAACGTGGTGGCGTAAACAAACTACCCATCGTTGCATTACTTTCGATTTTTAGAAAGTATTATTTTTTATTTTTTCGATCAATGGTGAGCTGACCCATGATTTGATGAATTATAAATAGTAGCTAATTGCTATTAGCTAATTCAAATTGTGGTTTCTGTCAGCCTAAAGTTAGCTAAATATGACTGCTTGTCAATCTTTCCTCAGTTAGCGCAAAGACTAATGTAGCCTACATCTTCCGGTTTGTAATATTGGGTTTWGGCTTTGCTGCTTCTGTGAATGTCCAAACAATGTATACAAAAATAAACTGGTCACATTCAAGACAGAACTTTGTAAGGACTGTTTTTGTGCACAATGTTAAACTGTAAAAACAGTGTTGCCAGCTCAAATGCTGACCTGTTTAGTCAATCGAAACTGGATGTTCTAAATAAGCGTTCTAATCACACCGGTTTGAGACTACGCTGCAGGGACCACTTTATAATTTTCACACCCATTTGTTGGTACGTGTCAAATGGTTAAGCGTTAKGATTTGGGATATGGTTAAAATAAAAATAAAATAATACAAATTGTCTTCCACTGGGATTGAACACTCAACCTTCAGATCTAGATTGATGGGATTACGTCGATCCACCATACCCTAGCAAAGCCCAAGACTACTTGACGGTAATAGCGCTCACTGTTGCCCCTGGTGGCCGGTCTGAAGGCATTTCCCGACGTCCTCAGGACATAGACAGACATCCAATTTTGAAGTCAATCTTGAGCGATCTGGCTGCTTCCGCACACACAAACAGCTAAAACAAGGAAAAACCTAGTCAGTTGCACAACTGAGTGCCTTCAACAGAAATGTGCCTTCCAAATTTAATCCGACCTCTCTGTATCGGACAGGTGCAGGGGGCTGCCTTAATTGACACCTGGGAGCAGTTGGGTACATAATATGTAATCAGGTTTTAACATATTGTTGTGTTTTAGTCTGGTATTTTGGGCCTACAGTAGCTAGTAAAGTACTATACTACTAAAAAGATCCAACTACATTTTAGTCATTTAGCTTTTTTTTTTTTTCATACTGGTCTCTCATGGGAATCTACCATCTGAGCCACACAGGCTTGTGATAAGTTAGTTAGCTGAATCAGGTGTATTAGTTGCTGGGCTAGAAAAACGTGCACACCTTATAAGTACTTAGGAACATGACTGAAGAACAGTAGTCTAAGGATCAGATGTTTCATTTACTGTACAGGTATAGATCTGGCAAGACAATGTCAGTTGTTACCCTMCAGCATCATAGATCTAGCCTCTGACCCTAGCATCAGCTGGGCTTCTGTGGGTGGCCAGTGCCCTGACCTAACCCTAACCCTACCCGTGATCTTGGGGTCAATGGGAGCTATCTCAGTCAGAGTGACCACAGATGCTGGGAACCAGAGAGGACTGGCTACCTGAGTCGTGACACAGCTTCTACTGAGAAGACACACTCACATACATGGACACGCTTACACACACACAAATTCAAAACACGCTCACACGCAAGGACACACATACACACGTTCTCTCGTGATCTCCAACATAGTCTCCCTCTCTCAGACACACTAACACACCTCCTGTCTCTGCGCTTACTGTATATCTTTGATTTACTTATTTATTCATATGGCAGGCCCTATACCAGTTCCTCCTTTTTCATGCATATCAATCTCACAGAACAGAGCTATCCTCCGACAGCTGCAAAAATACAATGATGGATTGAGCTGCACCTCCACCCCACCATCACATGCGCGACAATGTCTATTTTTGGTCCTTCGCTGAGCACTGTGTGCCTTGCCTATGCATCTTCCCTCCACCAATGTCCCGAATATCACCGCTCAATATACACCACCTATGTCAACTTCCCTAACCTA
The DNA here is from genome assembly GCF_002910315.2 of Salvelinus sp. IW2-2015. Taxonomy (NCBI): domain Eukaryota; kingdom Metazoa; phylum Chordata; class Actinopteri; order Salmoniformes; family Salmonidae; genus Salvelinus; species Salvelinus sp. IW2-2015. The sequence continues at coordinate 5,823,036 of NC_036859.1, read as the reverse complement.
TACATCTCTCCTAATCCCAACCCTAATCCTAACCCTAAATTCATGTCCACACACCCCGGTTCAACCATAACCCTAGCTTCCTGTCCACACCCCGGTTCAACCTTAACCCTAGCTTCCTGTCCACACCCCGGTTCAACCTTAACCCTAGCTTCCTGTCCACACCCCGGTTCAACCCTAACCCTAGCTTCCTGTCCACACCCCGGTTCAACCTTAACCCTAGCTTCCTGTCCACACCCCGGTTCAACCTTAACCCTAGCTTCCTGTCCACACCCCGGTTCAACCGTAACCTTTATCTCACCCTCTTTCTCACTCTCTCGCTCTCCCCACTACTCCATGTCCCTCTGCTCCTGTGCAGTGGGAGCTGCAGCCAGATAGCCCTGTGTGTGTTTACTTAGCCCGCTGAACCGACGAGAGAGAGGAGGGGGCTATTTCTCTGACGGGGTTTTCCTTTTTTAACAGAAAGTGGTGTAAATGGAGGGAAAGTGTAGGAGGAGAGGGAGACACAGAGGGAAAACAGAAATAGAAAGACATTTAGAGAAGTAGAGGAAAAGAAAAAAGGCTAGAGAGAGAGATACAATCACAAAAAGAAAAGAGGAAAATCAGAAGGAGGTGGTGGAGAAGGGTAAACATCTATCCAGACATCCAGATGTGTCTAGCGTCACAACATACTTCAGGCTTTGAGGCTACTAGCAGCATCATCTCCCCTCCCCTCTCTCTCCTGTGTGTGTATCTCTCTGCTCTCTCCCTGCTCTGGCCGGTCTCTTCCTCCTTTCCAAAGGGACTTCACACATCTGAAAACATTCGAGATACAGTCAGCAACAATGTAATACATTCACTATAGTACGGTCACACACACACACACACACACACACACACACACACACACACACACACACACACACACACACACACACACACACACACACACACACACACACACAGACACACACACACAATGATCGACTGCATTGCCCTAATGGCTTCTAATCTTGAACCTCTCTGTGCATATATCTTTTTTCTGGGTACAAGGAAAAAAACAATTATGACAGGGCCTTGTCCAATAATCTTACAGAATGGACCCCCTCCCCCTTACATCCCTTCTCCTCTCTTCTGAATGTGTATCCTCCTTCCCTCTAGGCCATTTCCTCACACCTACTCTTCCCCTTATCTCTTCTTCCTTCCCTCCTCTTCTCCTGGTGAATGGACAAAAAGAATGGACGAAAAGAGAGAGAGAGAGAGCGCTCACTATAACTGGTTTTGTGCTGAGAGGTCAAAGCCAGGTGTAAGATGTAAAATTGAAATGAAGTGTTGGTCTGGCACTGGGCCCACACGACAGCTATATGCATGTAGTTGTGTGTGTGTGTGTGTGTGTGTGTGTGTGTGTGTAGGATCTTTAATTTGAGCCAGTTTGCATATAATCCTGCAGCAACAGGAAATGTGAATTATTATGTGGATTAAAATTAATGGACATTTTTATAGGGGTTGATACATTGTTCTTTAGGGCAAATCAAGTCTGAAATGTCAAAGTGGAAATGAAAAACTTAAGAAGCCTTTTTAAAACTCAAGTACACTACAAGTTTGCATTTCCTGCTGGGCAACAAAAGAGTAATCAAGTGAAGAAGGAAAGAAGGGAAATAGAGCTGTCTTTGGAACCACATTGATGTCCCTCTGTCTCTCTCCGTCTATCCCCAAGTGTGTGAAGGAATCTGTGTCATTGTTGACTGCCTATCTGTGTACCTTGCACAATTGATTGAGTGTGTGCGTGTGTGTGACCCCTGTGTGTAAGACTCTGTGGTGGGGTGACGGTGTGAAAGGAACATGAAGGAAAGGCTGTAAATCCTCTGATACTCCTGCTGTCACGGGCCCAAGATGATAAGGACACACGCACACACACACAGACACATTACCATGTAACTGGTAAGGGAAACCAGCTCCCCAGGGGTAGCCTGTACTAACACCCTTTCTGAACCCCGGTGTAAACGACCACATGGCCAGTCCCAAATACTTCCAAGCCCCCTACCTCCATCCTGGAGGCGCCTCTTCACTGTTCTGTGAAGGGAGTAGATTTATTTTACCTTTATTTAACTAGGCAAGACAGTTAAGAACAAATTATTATTTACAATGACGGCCTAGGAACWGTGGGTTAACTGCCTTGTTCAGGAGGAGAACGGCAGATTTTTACCTTGTCAGCTCTGGGATTCAATCTAGCAACCTTTCGGTTACTGGCCCAACGCTCTAACCACTTGGCTACCTTCCGCCCCAAAAGTACACAGCGTTGTACAAGATCTTCAGTTTCTTGGCAATATCTCACATGGGAATAGCCTTCATTTCTCAGAACAAGAATAGACTGACGAGTTTCAGAAGAAAGTTCTTTGTTTCTGGCCATTTTGAGCCTGTAATCGAACCCACAAATGCTGATGCTCCAGATACTCAACTAGTCTAAAGAAAGCCAGTTTAATTGCTTCTTTAACAATTTTCAGCTGTGCTAACATAATTGCATTTTTTTTTTCTTATGATCAATTAGCCTTTTAAAATGATGAACTTGGATTAGCTAACACAAAGTGCCATTGGAACACAGGAGTGATGGTTGCTGATAATGGGTAATGGGCCTRTGTACGCCTATATAGATATTCCATTAGAAATCTGCCGTTTCCAGCTAAAATAGTCATTTGCAACATCAACAATGTCTACACTGTATTTCTGATTAATTTGATGTTATTTTAATGGACAAWTTTTTTTGCTTTTCTTTAAAAAACAATTACATTTCTAAGTGACCCCAAACTTTTGAACGATAGTGTATGTTTATCCCAATTTTGGTCCGTTTGCTTCAGTTGAAGAAACGTTTTTCAACAGAATGGGTGGAATGAATACACCCCTGATCACGCGTCAACACAGTTCACTTTCATAGCTGCCACGTTGTATTCTTTCTCTCATCTGTGCACTCTCCTCCTTTCACCTTCACACGTAGACTTCAATAAACAACACTTCAGCTGTATGTGACCAGGCAAAAAAACCTTTCCAAGCAAAACCGATACACACAGCCTACATCGTTGTCACCATATTAGCTAAAGTAACGTCATAGTCAGAATAGCCAATAGAACTAAGGGGTACAATCATGCAGTGATATTACAGTGTACAGTCAATAAGCAGTTACACTGGCGTGCCCCGGTGGCAATAAATTAGTAATAGCAAAAGCTTACCTCGACTTGGAAAGTTCCAATGTTTTGTTGGATAGTCTTAGCCAGCTAGCTAACATAGCATCTCTCTGTTTGAACAGGGTGTTTTAGTAGGCTAAACTAACTAGCTGCATTTGCTAGCTAAGTAAGTGAAATTGAAAAAACTGTGACGAAATCTCCCTCTCTATTTCTCTCTTGCTTCTCCTTCATTTTGGAAGAAATTAATTTGTTCAAAACAGTTCAAKTATTGTCTTCTCTTTGAGTCAACTACTCACCACATTTTACACACTGCYGTGCTAGCTAGCTGTAGCTTATGCTTTCAGTGCTAYAATAATTKTCTGATCCTTTGATTGGGTGGACAACATGTCAGTTCATGATGCAAGAGCTCTGATAGGTTGGAGGACGTCCTCGGGAAGTTGTCATAATTACTGTGTAAGTCTATGGAAGACTTACACAGTAATGAGCATCCTAGGTTTTGCATTGAAGTCAATGTACCTAGAGGAGTACGGAAGCTAGATGTCCTCCGGCTACACCATGGTGCTACCCTACAGAGTGCTGTTGAGGCTACTGTAGACCTTCTTTGCAAAATAGTCTGTTTTAATTAATTATTTGGTGACGTGAATATATTGACTATAGTTTTATTTAAAAAGGATAACTTTTAAATGTATTACAATTGTTTTCTAAATTAAATTAGTTGAGGGGGATGGTCCTGCCCTTCCTCCTCTGAGGAGCCTCCACTGATATCAATGTACACTTTACACAAACCATACATTATGCACACTCAATACACACTTGCTCATTAACACTCATACCATACTCTTACAAACTTTTCCAACTTACAACTCCCTTCCTACTCCTTTGGCGTGTGTGTGTGTGTGTGTGTGTGTGTGTGTGTGTGTGTGTGTGTGTGTGTGTGTGTGTTGTGTGTTGTGTGTGTGTGTGTGTGTGTGTGTGTGTGTGTGTGTGTGTGTGTGTGTGTGTGTGTGTGTGTGTGTGTGTGTGTGTGTGTACCATGTAGACTGAGTGGCGTTTAAAATCATTCTGTTAATGAAGGCGTTAATCTCAGTGTGTAGATTTTCAGGTTGTGGTTTGGAACAGGCAGCCATTGTGGCAGGAATACACAGAAACTACAACATGTGATAGAACAATAAAACCTTGCACAAACATATGAAAATAACGTAAAATTACATTTACACCCACTTATAAGCATAAACTCAGCAAAAAAAGAAACATCCTCTCACTGTCAAGTGCGTTTACTTTCAGCAAACTTAACATGTGTAAATAGTTGTATGAACATAAACAAGATTCAACAACTGAGACATAAACTGAACAAGTTCCAGACGTGTGACTAACAGAAATGGAATAATGTGTCCTGAACAAAGGGGGGGTCAAAATCAAGAGTAGCAGTCAGTATCTGGAGTGGCCGCCAGCTGCATTAAGTACTGCAGTGCATCTCCTCCTCATGGACTGCACCATAAATGCCAGTTCTTGCTGTGAGATGTTACCCCACTCTTTCACCAAGGCACCTGCAAGTTCCCGGATATTTCTGGGGTAATGGCCCAAGCCCTCACCCTCTAATCCAACAGGTCCCGACGTGCTCAATGGGATTGAGACCCGGCTCTTCGCTGGCCATGGCAGAACACTGACATTCCTGTCTTGCAGGAAATCACGCACAGAACGAGCAGTATGGCTGGTGGCATTGTCATGCTGGAGGGTCATGTAAGGATGGCCTGCAGGAAGGGTTCCACATGAGGGAGGAGGATGTCTTCCCTGTAACTAACAGAGTTGAGATTGCCTTCAATGACAACAAGCTCAGTCCGTGATGCTGTGACACACTGCCCCAGACTATGACGGACCTTCCACCTCCCGCTCATCTCCTTCGACGATAAACAAGAATCCGACCATCACCCTGGTGAAACGACCGCGACTCGTCGGTGAAGAGCACTTTTTGCCAGTCTTGTCTGGTCCAAAAACGGTGGGTTTTTGCCCATAGGCGACGTTGTTGCCGGTAATGTCTGATGAGGCCTGCCTTACAACAGACCTACAAGCCCTCACTCCAGTCTCTCTCAGCCTATTGCGGCAGTCTTAGCACTGACGTAGGGATTGTGCAATCCTGGTGTAACTCGGGCAGTTGTTGTTGCCATCCTGTACCTTTCCCGCGGGTGTGATGTTCGGATGTACCGATCCTATGCAGGTGTTATTGCACGTGGTCTGCCACTGCGAGGATGATCAGCTGTCATCCTGTCTCCCTGTAGCGCTATCGTAGGCGTCTCACAGTATGGACATTGCAATTCTCGTTCCGGAGTTCCAAATTAAGCAGCAGCAGCTGAAAAGATGAGCTCCTACAAATATTGAAATTTAATGTTTTTTTTAGAGTAAAGTACATAAAAAAAATCAAAAAGAAACTGCAAACTGAATAGGAGACCAAACAAGCAGCAAACAAGGAGAAAGGCTTTTGAAAAAGTAACAATTTTTATAATATTATACCGTTTTCTTAGCTAGCTAAGTTGTTTACCTGTTGCTAGGCAGTTGCTAGGGACATTCCTGAAAGAAGCTAGCTAGCTAACAAGGAGTGTCTAGTTGGCAGAAGAGAAGAAGGGACAAAGAAGGGACAAAGTGGGACAAAATAAGGACAGAAGAAAAGGGAAAGGGGACATTAAGGTGAAGCAGTCCTCTAAAGACACAAAAGACAATAATACAAGAAACAACACTTCTATTGCCTCTCCCTCTACGATAACCCACTCCCGGTTTGGTTTGGAGCGAGTAGTTGCATTCCGCTTTGCTCCACAGGTAGTATTACAGGTAGTATTACATTTCATTTCATTACAGTACAACAGTTTGATTTGTTTGATCTTAGCTGGCTACATAGCCGTCTTTGTATCCAAGATAATTGTGTAGTCTAGAGTAATTGTCGAGGTTACCTAGCCAGTTAGAGGTTACCTAGCCAGCTACACTTTCAAACAAAGTCAACAACGCAGCCACTGCTAGCTAGCCTATTTCACCAGCCAGCAGTATATATAATTTTAGTCAATAGATTTTTTGCAACGTAAGCTTAACTTTCTGAACATTCGAGACGTGTAGTCCACTTGTCATTCCAACTCTCTTTGCATTAGCGTAGCTCTTCTGTAGCCTGTCAACTATGTGTCTGTCTATCCCTGTTCTCTCCTCTCTGCACAGACCATACAAACGCTTCACACCGCGTGGCCGCTGCTACTCTAACCTGGTGGTCCCGCGCGCACGACCCACGTGGAGTTCCAGGTCTCAGAGCCTCTGGAACTGCCGATCTGCGGCCAACAAGGAGAGTTCATTCCAGCCTATGCTTCCCTCCAGTCCCTCGACTTCTTGGCACTGACGGAAACATGGATTACCACTGATAACACTGCTACTCCTACTGCTCTCTCCTCGTCTGCCCACGTGTTCTCGCACACCAGAGAGCTTCCTGGTCAGCGGGGTGGTGGCACTGGGATCCTCATCTCTCCCAAGTGGACATTCTCTCTTTCTCCCTGACCCATCTGTCTATCGCCTCCTTTTGAATTCCATGCTGTCACAGTTACCAGCCCTTTCAAGCTTAACATCCTTATCATTTATCGCCCTCCAGGTTCCCTTGGAGAGTTCATCAATGAGCTTGACGCTCTGATAAGTTCTTTCCTGAGGATGGCTCACCTCTCACAGTTCTGGGTGACTTTAACCTCCCCACGTCTACCTTTGACTCATTCCTCTCTGCCTCCTTCTTTCCACTCCTCTCTCTTTTGACCTCACCCTCTCACCTTCCCCTACTACAAGGCAGGCAATACGCTTGACCTCATCTTTACTAGATGCTGTTCTTCACTAATCTCATTGCAACTCCCCTCCAAGTCTCCGACCACTACCTTGTATCCTTTTCCCTCTCGCTCTCATCCAACACTTCCACACTGCCCCTACTCGGATGGTATCGCGCCGTCCCAACCTTCGCTCTCTCTCCCCGCTACTCTCTCCTCTTCCATCCTATCATCTCTTCCCTCTGCTCAAACCTTCTCCAACCTATCTCCTGATTCTGCCTCCTCAACCCTCCTCCTCCTCCTTTCTGCATCCTTTGACTCTCTATGTCCCCTATCCTCCAGGCCGGCTCGGTCCTCCCCTCTGCTCCGTGGCTCGACGACTCATTGCGAGCTCACAGAACAGGGCTCCGGGCAGCCGAGCGGAAATGGAGGAAAACTCGCCTCCCTGCGGACCTGGCATCCTTTCATCCCTCCTCTCTACATTCTCCTCTTCTGTCTCTGCTGCTAAAGCCAATTTCTACCACTCTAAATTCCAAGCTCTGCTCTAACCCTAGGAAGCTCTTTGCCACTTCTCCTCTCCTCTGAATCCTCCTCCCCTCCTCCCCCCTCCTCCTCTCTGCTGATGACTTCGTCAACCATTTTGAAAAGAAGGTCGACGACATCCGTATCCTCGTTGCTAAGTCAAACGACACCGCCGGTTCTGCTCACACTGCCCTACCCTGTGCTTTGACCTCTTTCTCCCCTCTCTCTCCAGATGAAATCTCGCGTCTTGTGTGACGGCCGGCCGCCCAACAACCTGCCCGCTTGACCCTATCCCCTCCTCTCTTCTCCAGACCATTTCGGAGACCTTCTCCCTTACCTCACTCGCTCATCAACTCATCCTTGACCGCTGGCTACGTCCCTTCCGTCTTCAAGAGAGCGAGAGTTGCACCCTTCTGAAAAACCTACACTCGATCCCTCCGATGTCACAACTACAGACCAGTATCCCTTCTTTCTTTCTCTCCAAAACTCTTGAACGTGCCGTCCTTGGCCAGCTCTTGCTATCTCTCTCAGAATGACCTTCTTGATCCAAATCAGTCAGGTTTAAAGACTAGTCATTCAACTGAGACTGCTCTTCTCTGTGTCACGGAGGCGCTCCGCACTGCTAAAGTTAACTCTCTCTCCTCTGCTCTCATCCTTCTAGACCATGGATGTGCCTTTGATACTGTGAACCATCAGATCCTCCTCTCCACCCTCTCCGAGCTGGGCATCTACGGCCCGGCCCACGCTTGGATTGCGTCCTACCTGACAGATCGCTCCTACCAGGTGGCGTGGCGAGAATCTGTCTCCGCACACATGCTCTCACCACTGGTGTCCCCAGGGCTCTGTTCTAGGCCCTCTCCTATTCTCGTATACACCAAGTCACTTGGCTCTGTCATATCCTCACATGGTCTCTCCTATCATTGCTATGCAGACGACACACAATTAATCTTCTCCTTTCCCCCTCTGATAACCAGGTGGTGAATCGAATCTCTGCATGTCTGGCAGACATATCAGTGTGGATGACGGATCACCACCTCAAGCTGAACTCTGGCAAGACGGAGCTGCTTCCTTCCGGGGAAGGACTGCCCGTTCCATGATCTCGCCATCACGGTTGACAACTCCATTGTGTCCTCCTCCCAGAGTGCTAAGAACCTTGGCGTGATCCTGGACAACACCCTGTCGTTCTCAACTAACATCAAGGCGGTGACCCGTTCCTGTAGGTTCATGCTCTACAACATTCGCAGAGTACGACCCTGCCTCAGCAGGAAGCGGCGCGGTCCTAATCCAGGCACTTGTCATCTCCCGTCTGGATTACTGCAACTCGCTGTTGGCTGGGCTCCCTGCCTGTGCCATTAAACCCCTACAACTCATCCAGAACGCCGCAGCCCGTCTGGTGTTCAACTTTCCCAAGTTCTCTCACGTCACCCCGCTCCTCCGCTCTCTCCACTGGCTTCCAGTTGAAGCTCGCATCCGTTACAAGACCATGGTGCTTGCCTACGGAGCTGTGAGGGGAACGGCACCTCCGTACCTTCAGGCTCTGATCAGGCCCTACACCCAAACAAGGGCACTGCGTTCATCCACCTCTGGCCTGCTCGCCTCCCTACCTCTGAGGAAGTACAGTTCCCGCTCAGCCCAGTCAAAACTGTTCGCTGCTCTGGCACCCCAATGGTGGAACAAACTCCCTCACGACGCCAGGTAGCGGAGTCAATCACACCTTCCGGAGACACCTGAAACCCCACCTCTTTAAGGATACCTAGGATAGGATAAAGTAATCCTTCTAACCCCCCCCCCCCCCTTAAAAGAGTTAGATGCACTATTGTAAAGTGGTTGTTCCACTGGATATCATAAGGTGAATGCACCAATTTGTAAGTCGCTCTGGATAAGAGCGTCTGCTAAATGACTTAAATGTAATGTAATGCAATTTATTGCCCTGGCCACATCTGCAGTCCTCATGCCTCCTTGCAGCATGCCTAAGGCACGTTCACGCAGATGAGCAGGGACCCTGGGCATCTTTCTTTTGTTGTTTTTCAGAGTGAGTAGAAAGGCCTCTTTAGTGTCCTAAGTTTTCAGAACTGTGACCTTAACTGTCTACCGTCTGTAAGCTGTTAGTGTCTTAAGGACCGTTCCACCGTGCATGTTCATTAATTATTTATGGTTCATTGAACAAGCATGGGAAACAGTGTTTAAACCCTTCATAATGAAGATCTGTGAAGTTATTTGGATTTTTACGAATTATCTTTGAAAGTCAGGGTCCTGAAGTTTACATAGACACATACATACACATACTGCACACATATGGTACACAATAACATTCATGTACAGTCCCTTGGGAAGTATTCAGACCCCTTGACTTTTTACACATTATGTTACGTTAAAGCCTTATTCTAAAATGGATTAAATAAATACAAATCRTCAGCAATCTACAAACAAATGTATTAAATATTTAAAACAGAAATACCTTATTTCCATAAGTATTCAGACACTTTGCTATGGGACTCGAAATTGAGGTCAGGTGCATCCTGTTTCCATTGATCATCCTTGAGATGTTTCTACAACTTGATCGTAAATTCAAATGATTGGACATGATTTGGAAAGGCACACACCTGTTTATATAAGTTCCCACAGTTGACYGTGCATGCTCTGCTCTGATGAAACCAAGATGGAAATCTTTGGCCTGAATTCTAAGCGTCACATCTGGAGGAAACCTGGCACCATCCCTATGGTGAAGCATGGTGGTGGCAGAATCATGCTGTGGGGATGTTTTTCAGCGGCAGGGACTGGGAAACTATGCAGGATCGAGGCAAAGATGAACGGATCAAAGTACAGAGATATCCTTGATGAAAACCTGCTCAAGAGCTCTCAGGACCTTTGAGGTCCTGGYGCGATGGTTCACCTTCGAACAGGGTAACAACCCTAAGCAGACTGTCACAACTTCCACCGAAGGTGGCTCCTCTCCCTGTTCGGGCGGAGCTCTGCGGTCGTCGTCGCCGGCCTACTAGCTGCCACCGATTGTGTTCACCTGTGTCTAGTTTAGGCTAATCAGTGGGGTATTTAATCTCGCCCTACCCGCTAGGTTTTGTGCGGGATTGTTTGTGTTACTGTCTTTGGCTTGGGRTGCGGTTTTCCCTGTTATGCAGGTTAATTTCACGGGACTGTTTTTCCCGCACGTTAGTTTAGTCAGAGGAGTGTGTTCCTCCGTTTTCGATTAGACTGCGTTCCTGTTTTCTAGTGGCTGCTTTTGTGGTCCTGTACCTGTTTTGTTGGTGAACCAGTAAATAAAACGCCCTTCTTGAAATTCTTGCTCTCCTGCGCCTGAATGGGAGAAACTGACTCCACACCCACCTCTCCTTGGGAGATACTGACACACARTGCCAAGACAACGCAGGAGTGGCTTCAGGACAAGTCTCAGAATGTCCTTGAGTGGCCCAGCCAGAGCTTGGACTTAAACCTGATCGAACATCTCTGGAGAGAACTGAAAACTTTTGTGCAGCAACGCTCCCCATCCAACCTGACAGAGCTTGAGGGGATTTGCAGAGAAGAATGGGAGAAACTCCCCAAATACAGGTGCGCCAAGCTTGTAGCGCCGTACCTTAAGAAGACTCAAGATTGTAATCGCTGCTAAAGGTGCATCAACAAAGTACTGAGTAAAGGGTCTGAATACTTATCAAAATGTAATATTTCAGCTTTTTATTTTTTATAAATTAGCAAACATGTCTAAACACCTGTTTTTGCTTTGTCATTTTMGGGTATTGTGTATAGATTGATGAGGGAGAAAAACGATTTAATCAAWTTCAGAAAAAGTTGAAACCAAACYAATGTGGAAAAAGTCAAGGGGTCTGAATACTTTCCAACTGCACTGGCAAGAAAAAGTWTGTGAARCCTTTGGAAATACCTGGATATCTGCATATATTGGTCATAAAATTTGATCTGAACTTCATCTAAGACACAACAATAGACAAGCACAGTCTGCTTAAACTAATAACACACAAACAATTATACGTTTTCATGTCTTTATTGAACACACCGTGTAAACATTCACAGTGCAAGGTGGGYAAAGTATGTGAACCCTTGGATTTAATAACTGGTTGACCCTCCTTTYGCAGCAATAACCTCAACCACACATTTTCTGTAGTTGTGGATCAGACCTGAACAACGGTCAGGAGAAATGTTGTACCCTTCCTCTTTACAAAACTGTTTCAGTTCAGCAATATTCTTGGGATGTCTGGTGTGAACTGTTCTCTTGAGGTCAGGACTGTCACTGGGCCACTCGAGAAGGCGTATTTTCTTCTGTTGAAGCAGTTCTGTTGTTGATTTACTTCTGTGTTTTGGGTCATTGTCCTGTTGCATCACCSAACTTCTGTTGAGCTTCAATTGGCGGACAGATAGCCTAACATTCTCCTGCAAAATGTCTTAATGAACTTAATAAATAGACGACCACTCCTAGGGAGAGTAGCAACAGTGTTGAACTATCTCTATTTATAGACAATTTGTCTTACCGTGGATTGTTGAACAMCAAGGCTTTTAGAGATACTTTTGTAACCCTTTCCAGCTTTATGCAAGTCTAAAACTCTTAATCTTAGGTCTTCTGAGATCTCTTTTGTTCGAGGCATGGTTCACATCAGGCAATGGTTCTTGTGAATAGCAAACTCAAATTTTTTGAGTTTTTTTTATAGTGCAAGGCAGCTCTAACCAACATCTCCAATCTCGTCTCATTGATTGTACTCCAGGTTAGCCTAGGGATTCACATACTTTTCCAACCTACACTGTGATTGTTTAAACTATGTAGTCGATATAGACAAGAAAAATACAATAATTTGTGTGTTATTAGTTTAAGCACCCTGTGTTTGTCTGTTATTGTGACTTAAATGAAGATCAGATCAAATTTGATCAACAATTTATGCAGAAATCCAGGTAATTCCAAAGGGTTCACATCATTTTTCTTGCCACTATTCATATAGGATGCATTCGTTTCTGGAGCAGTGAAAAGTTGGTGAATTGTAACATAAAACAGCACACACACACACGCATGCAAGCACACACACACATATATGCACCCACGCGCACACACATGCACACACACACATATACGCACATATACGCACAACCCATATGGCTCGAGGATAATAAACGCAACAGCCAGCAGCACGTCTCCTCAGCCTGCAAGCCAAAGGAGTGCATATCCCTCTCCTCATATGGCCTCTCTTGGCCTCCCTCTGTGGCGGAGTGAAGGGTCCTCTCCAAAACCCTCTATTGGCAGGAGCGTGTGCCGTGTGTGTGTGTGTGTGTGTGTGTGTGTGTGTGTGTGTGTGTGTGTGTGTGTGTAGGGGGTCACAGTAACCAGTTTGATGAGTTAGAGAAGAGTTTTTCCGATGGGAGAGAGAGGAGAAGAGATGTTAGGGAGGAGTGTGAAGATGAAAAGAGGATTATAATAAACAGTTACTGTGTGTAAACGAGCAGAGTGAGGTGACAAGCTAGTAGGCTTTGGGCATGGGGTTGATATAGGACAGAGGATCTATCTCTTACTCTCTGTTAACCACAATGAATGCAAGTATTTTACAAAGAAAATCTAAGAAAATAGCGATTCTGTAAGACTTTTCTGTAATTTCAAAAGTGAAACTGTAGAATGCACAGTAAAATACCTTAATGCTGTAGATTGTATTGCATTATGGGTAAAATGCTGAAATATACCGTTATTTACTGTAATTTCAAGCCTCCTATAGATATTACTCTAACATAACGTATTTCTTTACAGCAATAGCTTATATCTACTGTAGATTCACATTTTCAATTTCAGGGGCCAACCACATGCTGTCGAGTGAGATGCATGAAGCGCAGACTATTTTCCTAAAAATCTTATTGAACTGGTAGTGAAGTGGAAAAATATTTTCAGCAGCTGTGTTTACAGTATTCTGCAATAAAACMTATAGCAATGTACCGTATAAATTATTTACAGTAAATAGCKGTAAATCGCATTGCACTCTGGGTGATTTTAGGCATAAATCCCAATACACTTTTGATTTAACAGTAAACAGTACTGTATTTCAAATGGTACTGTAATTCCACCCTACAGAATAGAGTACGCTACCGTATTGTTGGAGAGCCAAAAATCTTTTGTCCTCTATTGGGAGAGCGGTATTGTTGCTTCTGGCTCATTAACATATTTGAGGCGTGCCTTGTAAGAGGCTGCATTTGTGGCACCCATTAGTGAGAGTGATGTACCAATTTAACTGGTATGTTGTGGTAGTGTCCCAACAATGAAATATGTATAGGGCACATGTTGGAGTGGCAGCAGTCCACAAACGTTTCATGGTTGAGTATTTGCCATGTCCTTGGTCTGTTTTTCCCTGTAGTCACTGCAAGTTGGGAAGCCTTTGTTAAGGCCTCTAGAAGTGCAAGTGATATTAAAGACCACATATTCATATATATTTGATATGCTGTAATATGTAAACACATTACCTAGCAGCCAAACTGTTTGTACCAATCCAATGCAATTACAGTAAAATACTGTAAAAGACTAACCCTGCCTCCCCTCAATTAATTTAATTCACTCTTTCATCCATTCATTCATTCATTACAATTACCATATTACGGTAACATAATATAATGTACATACTTATACTGGCAACAGAGTTGCCAGCAAATTACTGTAATTGTATTATATAGCACTGTTTGTCTTACTGTAAAACATTATACAGCAATGCTGGTAAGCCAAATTATTGTATATACCTGGAACATGTGCTTCCAGTATAATGCTGTAAATGTACAGGGAAAAGTTGTTCAGTGTACTCTCATATGCATATGCACACTGTACTGTAAGAAGCGCACCCCTGATTTCCCATGTGTCCCATGCTTTGTACTATAACACCCCAGTTACAACTATAGCATCCCTCTATCTCTCCCTGTCTCTCCCTATCTCTTCCCAGGCCTCCCAATGCATTGTTCCCTCCAGTGAGGCCTGGGGAAGGAGCACAGAGCCAGGACCTGTATTTGGAGTGCGGCTGCTCTCGGGTTGAGTGAGATCAATGCCCCTGGGGGTTAAGGGGTGGGGGAGTTGGACGAGAATGGGGTGATGAGAGGAGAAGAGAGAGAGAGTGGGAACAGCGGCAGCAGAGGGATTCTGGATCACCTTCAAAGAGCTGCTGTCTCAACGGAGAGATTGCGGAGAGATAGAGAGAAAGGGAGGGGAGTGAGAGATTGAGATTCTGAAGAAGGAAAAGGGAGAGAGTGGATGAAAGAAGATCAAGTTGGACATGGTGCTCAGTCCATTCCAATCACTTTTGATCATATTTTTCTACCTTTATCTCTTTTCCTTCCTTTCTTCCTCGCATCTCTTTCTCTGTATAGTACGGTTCAACTCTTCCCTTCTTACTCCCCCTTTCTCTCTTCCCCTCTCTTCCTGGCATGTGTGTCCTTCATACAGTGAGTACAGCGGTGCTGAGATGATCTATCTGTGCAGGAGCAGGGAGATATGGGAAATCTGCACGGCACAAAGGTGTTGCTGCTTCCTTAGGGACTGTTCTGTTGTGTGTGTTGTGTTGTGTGTGTGTGTGTTGTGTGTGTGTGTGTGTGTGTGTGTGTGTGTGTGTGTGTGTGTGTGTGTGGTGTGTGGTGTGTGTGATGTGTGTGTTGTTGTGTGTGTGTGTGTGTGTGTGTGTGTGTGTGTGTGTGTGCGACAAGGAATGTGAAAAAAGTTTGCCCTGCAGGCCACCTCACCTACTAAAGATCCCACAACACTCCAACTGGGCTGCTTGCCCAGCACACGCCACACACACAACACACACAACACACACACACACACACCACACACACACAGAGACACACACACACACATATGCCTCAATATAGTTTGCTTCCATTCGGTTACGTAACACTGCACCTTAGAGGCTGCTGCCCTACATTCATAGACTTGAAATCATTTGCCACTTTGATAATGGAACACTAGTCACTAATAATATTTACTATTTTTGCTTTACTCATCTGATAAACTCAGCCAAAAAAAGAAACGTCCCCTTTTTCAGGACCGTCTTTCAAAGATAATTCGTAAAAATCTAAATAACTTCACAGATCTTCATTGTAGAGAGTTTAAACACTGTTTCCCATGCTTGTTCAATGAACAATAAACAATTAATTAACATGCACCTGTGGAACGGTCGTTAAAACACTAACAGCTTACAGACGGTAGGCAATTAATTAAGGTCACAGTTTTGAAAACTTAGGACACTAAAGAGGCCTTTCTACTCACTCTGAAAACCACCAATAGAAAGATGCCCATGGTCCTTGCTCATCTGTGTGAACATGCCTTAGGCATGCTGCAAGGAGGCATGAGGACTGCAGATGTGGCCTTGGCAATAAATTGCAATGTCTGTACTGTGAGACGCTTAAGACAGCACTACAGGGAGACAGGATGGACAGCTGATCATCCTCGCAGTGGCAGACCACGTGTAACATCAACTGCTCAGGATCGGTACATCCGAACATCACACCTGCGGGACAGGTACAGGATGGCAACAACAACTGCCTGAGTTACACCAGGAACGCACAATCCCTCCATCAGTGGTCAGACTGTCCGCAATAGGCTGAGAGAGGCTGGACTGAGGGCRTGGAGGGCTGTTGTAAGGCAGGTCCTCACCAGACATCACCGGCAACAACGTCGCGTATGGGCACAAACCCACCATTGCTGGACCAGATAGGACTGGCAAAAAGTGCTCTTCACTAATGAGTTGCGGTTTTGTCTCACCAGGGGTGATGGTCGGATTTGCGTTTATCGTCGAAGGAATGAGCGTTACACCGAGGCCTGTTTTCTGGAGTGGGGTCGATTTGGAGGTCATCATCGGACTGAGCTTGTTGTCATTGCAGGCAATCTTAACGCTATGCGTTACAGGAAGACATCCTCCTCCCTCATGTGGAACCCTTCCTGCAGGCTCACCCTGACATGACCCTCCAGCATGACAATGCCACCACGCATTACTGCTCATTCTGTGCGTGATTTCCTGCAAGACAGGAATGTCAGTGTTCTGCCATGGCCAGCGAAGAGCCCGGGTCTCAATCCCATTGAGCACGTCTGGGACCTGTTGGATCGGGGGGTGAGGGCTTGGGCCATTCCCCCCAGAAATGTCCGGGAACTTGCAGGTGCCTTGGTGGAAGAGGTGGGGTAACATCTCACAGCAAGAACTGGCAATCTGGTGCAGTCCATGAGGAGGAGATGAACTGCAGTACTTGTCTGTGGAACTTGTTCAATTTATGTCTCAGTTGTTGATCTTTTTTATGTTCATACAAATATTTGCTGAAAATAAACGGAGTTGACAGTGAGAAGACGTTTCTTTTTTTCTCTGAGTTTATGTATATACTGTATTCTATTCTACTGTATTTTTGTCTATGCAACTCGGACATTGCTCATCCTAATATTTATATATTTCTTAATTCCATTATTTTAGTTTTATGTTTGTGTGTATGAGTTATATTATTGTGAATTGTTAGATAAGCATTTAGTTCGATATTACTGTGCTGCTGGAGCATGAAACACAAGCTTTTCGCTACACCCGCAATAACATATGCTAAACACGTGACAAATAACATTTGATTTGATTTCGAGGGCACCAAGGAGGGTCCGGATGGCATTACTTTCAACCTTTTCAGGCATTCATAACTTACCAAAGAGGACCAGAGAGTTACTCAGTGTGAATATTGTGAAGTGTTTGTGTGTGTTGTGTGTGTGTGTGTGTGTGTGTGTATGTATGCTGAGTGTTATTGCATGTTATGTAGGTTGTGCAGTATGAGAGGTTTAAAGATGTGGATGTTTACGTTGTGTGTATGATGTCTGTGAGTGTGTGTGTGTGCGTGTGCGTGCATGTGCGCGTGCACGTGTGTGTGTGTGTGTGTGTGCGTGGCAGTGGCAGGACCTTCAGCCTGAGTCTGGGTCAGTTGTTTGTTTAGCATCAATTAGAGGCTCTGTGTTCCTCAACCAAAGTGGCACATTCCCAGCATAATTATTACACAATCACAACACCTAACCTGCATTCTGTGTAGGTGTGTGTGTATGATTCTACGTTGTGTGGTGTGTGTGTGTGTGGTGTGTGTGTGTGTTGTGTGTGTGTGTGTGTGTGTGTGTGTGTGTGTGTGTGTGTGTGTGTGTGTGTGTGTACTGTATGTGTGTGACTGTCTGTGTCTCTCTCTCTCTCTCTCATTCAATTCAATTTGCTTTATTGGCATGACGCAACAGTGTACATATTACCAAAGCTTATTTTGGATATTTACAATATGAAAATGAGAACCCAAATTGTCAACAGGACAACAGTAACAACAATAACCAAGTGTCAAAATAACCATACATTCCACAATAACAATAAGCATACTAGAGAGTACATTTGCAGGTTGATTGGTCTGTCAGACACTGTCCTCAACTTATGGCAGGCAGCAATGTAGTGCGCTGCCAACCCACAGCTCTCTGCGTCCTCCCCAAAAAGAACGGGTAGCCTACTCTCATCAGAAAGGTCTTTGAATAAAGGAACCTTGAATAAGGGTTTCAAATTTGGGGAAATGGCAACTCT
>NC_036859.1:5794087-5805008 GCF_002910315.2 Salvelinus sp. IW2-2015 | reverse complement strand
AGGGGTGAAGGGTCTGTCCATGCGTCTGGGGCGTGTGTGTCACAGCCATCATCGGACTGAGCTTGTTGTCATTGCAGCAATCTAACGCTATGCGTTACAGGAAGACATCCTCCTCCCTCATGTGGAACCCTTCCTGCAGGCTCACCCTGACATGACCCTCCAGCATGACAATGCCACCACCATTACTGCTCATTCTGTGCGTGATTTCCTGCAAGACAGGAATGTCAGTGTTCTGCCATGGCCAGCGAAGAGCCCGGGTCTCAATCCCATTGAGCACGTCTGGGACTGTTGGAATCGGAGGGGGAGGGCTTGGGCCATTCCCCCCAGAAAATGTCCGGAACTTGCAGGTTGCCTTGGTGGAAGAGTGGGGTAACATCTCACAGCAAGAACTGGCAATCTTCTGCAGTCCATGAGGAGGAGATGAACTGCAGTACTTGTCTGTGGAACTTGTTCAATTTATGTCTCAGTTGTTGATCTTTTTATGTTCATACAAATATTTGCTGAAAATAAACGGAGTTGACAGTGAGAAGACGTTTCTTTTTTTCTCTGAGTTTATGTATATACTGTATTCTATTCTACTGTATTTTTGTCTATGCCACTCGGACATTGCTCATCCTAAATTTATATATTTCTTAATTCCATTATTTAGTTTTATGTTTGTGTGTATGAGTTATATTATTGTGAATTGTTAGATAAGCATTTAGTTCGATATTACTGTGTGCTGCTGGAGCATGAAACACAAGCTTTTCGCTACACCCGCAATAACATATGCTAAACACGTGACCAATAAACATTTGATTTGATTTCGAGGCACCAAGGAGGGTCCGGATGGCATTACTTTCAACCTTTTCAGGCATTCATAACTTACCAAAGAGGACCAGAGAGTTACTTCAGTGTGAATATTGTGAAGTGTTTGTGTGTGTGTGTGTGTGTGTGTGTGTGTGTGTGTATGTATGCTGAGTGTTATTGCATGTTATGTAGGTTGTGCAGTATGAGAGGTTTAAAGATGTGGATGTTTACGTTGTGTGTATGATGTCTGTGAGTGTGTGTGTGTGCGTGTGCGTGCATGTGCGCGTGCACGTGTGTGTGTGTGTGTGTGCGGTGGCAGTGGCAGGACCTTCAGCCTGAGTCTGGGTCAGTGTTGTTTAGCCAATCAGATGTAGAGCACATAATGTCAGAGTCCAAGGGCCCGCGGGCCCACATCCGGCCCGCGAGAGGTCTTTTTACGGCCCCTGGGATGATCTTGATTTTATCTTAGAAACGGCCTCGCCAGACCGCCGCAAGCCGGCAGCCCCGCACGATCTTTTACAACGCACCAATACTTCCATTTCCCACAATGCAACGTGACGCACCGGAGCAGTAGGGTTGCTTCATTTCAATATTTTCTTGCACAGCAAGTCGTCAGCATCACAAGTAAAAATTAACTTTCAGATACCCACACAAAAATGGCAAACACGGAAGTGCGCACTGAAGAACCGTGGGTTCAAACAAGGTGGAGTCGCAGTATATGTTCACCACGGAGGTAGTGGAAACTCGTGTGGTCTTCTGTGTGAGGAAAGGATGGTGCGCGGTAACTGAAAGAGTATATCTGAGACACATAGTAAGAACGAAACACGCGACAAAAAATCAAGAATATGGACGTGATGCGAGAACAAAGGCTACAAAAGGCAGAGGAATTAAAACGAGGCCTCAAATCTCGAAGGCTCTTTCAAAAAAGCCAAATCACAAGGCCAGCGCTTGCTGTAAGGGCCAGTTTTTATTTTGGCAGAAGAGATCGCTAAATCAGCCCGGCCATTTACGGAGGGGATTTCAATCAATTAAAACTGCATGATTAAAGTTTGTGACGAAAGTTTGCCCAGAAAAAAGGCAACTCTTTTTAATGTTGAGTCTGAGCAGAAAACACCATTGCCGAGAGAGATAGACCAGTTGTCCCATCAATCTAAAAGAGCAGCTTGTGAAAAAAGGGAAAAGATTTCCTTGCATATTCCTTGGCTGTGGATTGAGTAGCACCGACATTTCTGACATTGGCCCAGTTTCAAATTTTTCATTCCGCGGAGTGACTCCGCCTAAGCGTACAGAGAGTTTTTGCTTTACGTCCTATGCATGGCACAACTACGGGGCATGATTTGGTATGAAGAGGTGTTCAAGATGTGTAATGAGATGGCAGCTGCCTTGGGAAAAAGCTCGTGGGTTTGACAACCGACCGGGCACCTGCGATGTGTGGGACACAGGAAGCGGACTGGTGGGCGAAGAATACGGAAAAGATGCAAGAGTGAACAACGCCGACAGGTGAGCTGACAGCTTATCAGTTGTATTCATACACCAGGAAGCGTTGTGCGGTAAAGTCCTTGAAAAATGGAGCATGTAATGAGCCTCATCACGCGCACAGTTAACTTTATCAGAGCCAAAGTTTGAATCACCGCCAGTTCAAGGCATTTCTGCGGAGTGTAAGAAACGGAAGCATGTGATTTGCCTTATCACACAGAAAGGTGCGATGGCTAAGGCCGAGGGAGAAGGTGTTCAAAAGATGTTTCGAGCTTCGCGGAGGATTTGTCTGTTCATTGGACAGCAAGGGAAAAGACACAAACACAAACTCCGAGACGAAAATTGTTTCTGTGTGAAATGGCTTTTCTGTGTGACATTACGAGTGATCTGAATGCAATGAACTTGCAGCTGCAGGGTCGGGATCATGTCTCTCTTGATATGTACAGTACATTGGAAGGCATTTAAAACCAAACTGACCTGTCGGGAGACGCAGATTGCGGAAAGAAATTTTGGAGCAACTTTCCCAGCTGCCAGAACCTATGAAAGAGAAGCTCTTACCAGTGCGGTTCCCGAGCGCGACAGTTGGCTGAATAAAATAGTATGGACTTGCCCGCTGACTTTCGACGCCGTTTTGCTGACTTTGAAGCCAAAAAAGGCAGTTGGAACTGCTTCGTAACCCATTTGCTGTTGACGTGGAAAGCTCACCACCAAAACCTCCAAATGGAGTTGGATGGACCTCAATGCAATGATGCACTGAGGGCAAATATGCGCAGTGGGTGCTAGCGAAGTTCGCCCGTTTTCCTCCCCGAACAATGCCCCAGCTGCGCATCCAGGCTGCTCAAACGTTGTCTATCGTTTTGGCCCAGCACATACCTGTGTAAAAACTGTAATTCTCTTGATGAACCTGAACAAAACATCACACACGAAGTCGATTACTGCTGAAACACTCCACTCAATTCTGAGGATTTCCTCAGCTTCAGAGCCCTTACCCGAACATGATGAACTTGTGGAACAGGATGGGGGACAGCCACCAAGTATCCCTGTTCAACACTCAAACGAAGTGAACATTACTGATGCAATCACATATTTAGAGTTTTTACTCAGTTCAAGTCTTAAAAGTTAAAGTTTTAAATCTTTTGTTTCCAACTGCATGTTACTCTCTCCTTAAACAAAGTGTTGTTTTTTGATTAATAGTTTTTGCACTTTATTTTATTGTATTTCAATCCAATTATATTTTAAAAATATTTCAGTTTGAGTGGATGATAGAAAATCTGTATTATTGTTTTTTCTTTGAAAGTAAATTTAGCCCACTTTTGCTAAAATAAAAATATAGGCTACTGATGGTGCCTTGAATACCGGTTTCTTTTCATTTAATGTTCATGTTATGGGGATTTTATATAAAATCTCTCCTCTGTCTCTAATTGTTTTATATTTTTGACATTTTGTCAGGAAATGCAGCTCCGTCTCAGGTTCTGCTGTTGTGCAGTGGTTGCACAGCCTTTCCTCTACAGGTAGTCAGGTTTTCCTATGTCTACCCTTCTCAATMGCAAYGCTGTGCTCATTGAGCCTGTACTTTGTCAAGGTTTTTCTAAGGTTTTGATCAGTAACCATGGTCAAATATTTAGCCACAGTGTACTGTCGATTTAGGGCCAGATAGCACTGCATTTTGCTTTGTGTTTGTGCTTCCCAATAAGCAATATAGTTTTGTTTTGACTGTGTTGTAATTTGGCTTATCCTGATTGATTGGATGTTCTGGTCCTGAGGCTTCAGTGTGTTAGTAGAACAGGTTTGTGAACTCAGCCCCAGGACCAGCTGGATGAGGGGACTCTTTTCTTTGCTCAGCTCTTGGCATTGCAGGGCTTGGTAGTGATATGAGAGGGGGTCACTGTATTTTAGATGTCTCCAAAACTTAATTGCTCTTTTTGTAGTTTTTATTATTAGTGGATATTGGCCTAATTCTGCCCTGCATGCATTGTTTGTAGTTTTCCTCTGGACATGTAGGATAATCTTACCGAACTCTGCATGCAGGGTTTCAATGGGGTGTTTGTCCCATTTGATGAAATCTTGTTTTGCAAGTGGACCCCACACCTCGCTGCCACAAAGTGCAATTGGCTCAATTACATATTTAATTAGTTTTAACCAAATTTTAATAGGTATTTCAATTTGAATTTGCTTTTTAATGGCGTAGAATACTCTAATATATTAGAATACTTCAATATATAATATACTAAAATATATTACAAAATCTCTCTCTCTCTCTCTCTCTCTCTCTCTCTCTGTCTGTGGGCTGCTCTCTCCTTCTTTCTCTCTCACTCCATCTCCGTCTCAGACCACAGTCCGACCACAAATCTCTCTTGCCTAGCAAGTCACAGTTTCCATGGAACAAGGCTTTAATGGGCCTAGATATCCTGCATAGAAACTGGAGAGAAAGTCAACTGTAAAGACGAGTATGTGTGAAGGTTTCCTATTCCTCCATTCCAACTAGTCTGAAAACCCATATTAGAAAATGTATTCAGTAACTTAATCATGACAACAGAGACATGTTTGGGCGGCAGGTAGCCTAGTGGTTAGAGCATTGGACTAGTAGCTGGAAGGTTGCAAGATCGAATCCCTGAGCTGACAAGGTAAAAATCTGTCGTTCTGCCCCCTGAACAAGACAGTAACCCACTGTTCCTAGGCCATCTGGCACGTTCACTGTCTTCAAACTCCCTGTCATAGATGAGCCAAGGCGCAGCGTGCATGTAATTCCACATTTCTTTTAATCGTAGTGAAACCTTCACAAAAAGAACAGGTAAACAGAAACAAACGTGACGCAACCGTGGAGCACACAAACACAAACAGAAAATAAATAACTACCCACAAAATAATAAATAACTACCCACAAGGCTGCCTYAGTATGATTCCCAATCAGAGACAACGATAGACAGCTGCCTCTGATTGGGAACCACACTTGGCCAAAAAGAAAGAAATAGAAAACATAGAATGCCCACCCAAATCACACCCCGACCTAACCAAATAGAGAAATAAAAAGGCTCTCTAAGGTCAGGGCGTGACACCATCATTGAAATAAGAATTTGTTCTTAACTGACTTGCCTAGTAAAATAAATGGAAAAAATTAAACGTCACTCTCTTCAATGACAAATAAACTTTACATTATCAATTTAAAATCAGGTGTGTTGGTGCTGGAATAAACAGCCAGCTTACCCGTGATACAAGTCAGAGGATGTTGGGACATAGAAACCGGCCACTAGGGGCACCCTAAACCCTCTTGCAATCTCTTATACCCTTCCATTCCTCCATCCCTCTCTCTCCACATCTGTCTCTCTTCGCTCAGAACCAAGCACACGGTAGGCTAAGCAGCCATGTAGAGGACAGCTCTCTTCCAATCAGAAGACACAGAGACATTGTGTCAATTAAATGGTATGTGCTTATGCCGCAAATCACACACACGTGTTCCTGCCACAAATCTTTCTCACACACACACACACACACACAACACACAACACACACACACACACACACACACACACCACACCCACACAACACACACACACACACACAACACATCACACACACACACACACACACACACACACACACACAAATCATACACACATGTTCTTTCCTCCCCCTCATTAGCTACCTTGAGTGTAAATAAAATAATCAGTCTCTCTCTCTCTTTCTCTCTATGAATCTATTTCCCCTAATCCCTTACAATAACATAATCTGTTTAAATCTGCCTAAACTACACATGCACACACTTACACAAGTCATACACACGCAAAGGACGTTCACACGCACACACAAGCACACACACACACAATTTACAGGCGATTGGGGTCAATCCCCAATTAAATCAGCTGAGGGGGTCCCAAACCCCCCTTACTGCTCAGCWGCCCGTTTATGTGTTATTGTGTTACAACACACAGAGCAGAGGGTACTGAGTAACTGACAATGTGTAGTAAGGTTGTGTTTTTAGATAATAATTAGAGAAGATATAGTTCCTATTAGTTGACTATCCTCTTTTGTAGCTCTCTGGGTTATTATCTCTGTTTAGAACTGACTCTGGCTCAGTTCTTTTTCTATCTAGATAGACCCCTATCAGCTGTTTGTGTTTGTATCTTTTATCTGGCCCTGGTACTGTTCTTATCCATTAGTCCTCTCTGCAGACAACGTCTGAATATGATCCTGTTTCAGATCCTGTTATATAGTTGGGATGAACATGTGACAATAATCTGACCTTGGTACAGTGCTGTTCTGCTATTTTTCCATGCTGTCTCTCGCCTCTAAACCACTTACAGATGTTAGCGGCAATGGAGTGTGTTGTGGCAACTCCAAACAAGGAAATCAAAAACGGGATCATCCCGTAAAACACAGGCCCAGAGAACGAGGGAGAAAGAGAGAAGAGAAGAAAATTAGGGAAATAACTACTGAGAGCAGGCAAGAAAGGAATAGAGAGAGAGAGTTCAAAGAGCAGCTGGTAAAATGATGAGCTCCTAATATCCCGTATTATATATCATATTTCAAATGATTTAGAGGAAGAGTACATTTGAGGACAACAAGTGAGTGAAAACAAGTAAAGGAAGAAGGACTAACAATATAAAATCAGAAATAGAGAATACAGTTGAAGTCGGAAGTTTACATACACTTAGGTTGGAGTCATTAAAACTCGTTTTTCAACCACCCCACAAATGTCTTGTTAAACTATAGTATTGGCAAGTTGGTTAGGACATCTACTTTTTGCATGACACAAGTCATTTTTCTAACAATTGTTTACAGACAGATTATTTCACTTATAATTCACTGTATCACAATTTAAGAGGGTCAGAAGTTTAAACAGCTTGGAAAAGGGCTTTAGAAGCTTCTGATAGGCTAATTGACATCATTTGAGTCAATTGGAGGTGTACCTGTGGATGTATTTCAAGGCCTACCTTCAAWCTCAGTGCCTCTTTGCTTGACATCATGGGAAATTCAAAAGAAATCAGCCAAGACCTCAGAAAAAAACTGTAGGCCTCCACAAGTCTGGTTCATCCTTGGGAGCAATTTCCAAACGCCTGGAGGTACCACGTTCAACTGTACAAACAATAGTACGCAAGTATAAACACCATGGGACCACGCAGCCGTCATACCGCTCAGGAAGGAGACGCGTTCTGTCTCCTAGAGATGAACGTACTTAGTTGCGAAAAGTGCAAATCAATCCCAGAACAACAGCAAAGGACCTTGTGAAGATGCTGGAGGAAACAGGTACAAAAGTATCTATATCCACAGTAAAATGAGTTCTATATAGACAAAACCTGAAAGGGCACTCTGCAAGGAAGCGCCCTTTCAAACCACCATAAAAAAAGCCAGACTACGGTTTGCAACTGCACATGGGGACAAAGATTGTACTTCGGTCTGATGAAACAAAAAAAATGGAACTGTTTGGCCATAATGACCATCGTTCTGTTTGGAGGAAAAAGGGGGAGGCTTGCAAGCCGAAGAACACCATCCCAACCGTGAAGCACGGGGGTTGCATCATCATGTTGTGCGGGTGCTTTGCTGCAGGACAGTCTGGTGCACTTCACAAAATAGATGGCATCATGAGGAGGAAATTATGTGGATATATTGAAGCAACATCTCAAGGCATCAGTCAGGAAGTTAAATCTTGTTCGCAAATGGGTTCTTCCAAATGGACAACGACCCGAAGCATATTTCCAAAGTTGTGGCAAAATGCCTTAAGGACAACAAAGTCAAGGTATTGGAGTGGCCATCACAAAGCCCTGACCTCAATCCTATAGAACYTTTCTGGCCAAAACTGAAAAAAGCMTGTGCGAGCAAGGAGGCCTACAAACCTGACTCAGTTACACCAGCTCTGTCAGGAGGAATGGGCCAAAATTCACCCAACTTATTGTGGAACGCTTGTGGAAGGCTATCCACAACATTTGACCCAAGTTAAACAATTTAAAGGCAATGCTACCATATACTAACTGAGTGCATGTCAACTTCTGTCCCACTGGGAATGTGATGAAATAAATAAAAGCTGAAATAAATAATTCTCTCTACTATTATTCTGACATTTCACATTCTTAAAATAAAGTGGTGATCCTAGCTGACCTAAGACAGGGAGTTTTTACTAGGATTAATTGTCAGGAGTTGTGAAAAACTGAGTTCAAATGTATTTGGCTAAGGTGTATGTAAACTTCTGACTTCAACTGTACATCAGAAAGCAACTTTTATCCTGATTGCTCAACTGGAAACCTAACAAGCTAACAACCTAACAGTTTACACATTGGTAGGGAGTTGCTAAGAGAGATTCTAGCTACTTGCTGTTAAATAAGAAAACCTAGCTAACTAATAACAAATTGGACAATCAAAAATGTCTAGATACAACTAGTCAATTGCAAACCAGCTGTAACATCTACTGTATCTAGCTGTAATCAACTAAGATGTATACATTTACAAGCCCCAAGCTCAAATATATCCCTGAAGCAGGGAGGGAAAATTATGAAGCAAAGGTTATAAATGAGCACCCAGAGACCCTAGGAGCAGACTTTATACAACAAAAAGACAATGAAATCAAAGTAGATTTTCTATTTTTCGCTGAACGTTGAAATGCTTGGCATGCAGCCCTGTGCAAGGCAAACAAACAGGTTAAAATGTCGGGAAACAAGACCATGAGACAATTGTATGTGAACACAAACCCAAAGTGGAATATTAATGTGTTATAATGGAAATGTAATGATCCATGGCTCTGAGGCCAGTTTAGAGCTGTCTGAAAAAGTGTTTGACATGATAAAACCTCTAGTGGATGATGAACTAAAAACGAACAATGCCTGCAACTCCCAAAACCTGGGCTTCAAAACAGGAGGCCCACAGTACTCCCTCCCTCACCTGTAGCAGCTGTGTGCACACCAAAAACATTATCGATGAAACAAATCTAGAACTGCCTCTCCCTGCTTGAAGTCAATATAACAGAATACAGGTAGAGCAAACAACAAGAATGTGACACTGTCCAGAACCTGGTAGAAGAGTTGAGGCAATTCCAGGAGGCTAGCAATGCATCAATCGAACAATTAAGACTGAAGTTAACCTTTTGTCAATAGGGGGAGCTATTAGCACTATTTTTTTTGTACATTTCCAAATTAAACTGCCTCGTACTCAATTCTTGCTCGTACAATATGCATATTATTATTACTATTGGATAGAAAACAATCTCTAGTTTCTAAAACCGTTTGAATTATGTCTMTGGGTGAACCAGAACTCTTTCTACAGCGAAAATCATGACAGGACATGCGAAGGTCAGAAAACTAGGCTCTGTTCTCAGATCAGTTTAAAGCTCTGTGTGTGCCCTATGGGTCGAAATGAACTGAACCCGCCTTCCCCTGGATGTCAGTAACCAATGAGAAGTGGAATGGAGTCTCTACGTAAGGGA
Source organism: Salvelinus sp. IW2-2015 (assembly GCF_002910315.2). Taxonomy (NCBI): domain Eukaryota; kingdom Metazoa; phylum Chordata; class Actinopteri; order Salmoniformes; family Salmonidae; genus Salvelinus; species Salvelinus sp. IW2-2015. The sequence continues at coordinate 5,795,332 of NC_036859.1, read as the reverse complement.
TTCATCAGATGACAGTCTTATAACATGTTATACAAATAATCTATGTTTTGTTCGAAAGTGTGCATATTTGAGGTATAAATCATAGTTTTACATTGCAGCTACCATCCAAAAATATCACACAAAGCAGCCAGCCAATAATTACAGAGAGCAACGTGAAATATCTAAATACTCATCATAAAACATCTATGAAAAATACATGTGTTACAGCAATGAAAGACAAAGATCTTGTGAATCCAGCCAATATTTCCGATTTTTTAAGTGTTTTACAGCGAAAACACAATATAGCATTATATTAGCTTACCACAATAGCCAAACACACAACGCATTCATTCACCGCAAAGTAGCGATCGCAAAAAAACAGCAAAAGATATAAAATTAATCACTACCTTGACCAACTTCATCAGATGACAGTCCTATAACATCAGGTTATACAATACACTTATGTTTTGTTCGAAAGTGGCATATTTTGAGCTGCAAACCGTGGTTATACAATTGTGAATATGTAGCATCGATTCACCAGAATCTCCGGAGATATTTTGGACAGTCACCTAATCTAATCAAAGAATCATCATAAACTTTACTAAAAAATACATGTTGGACAGCAAATGAAAGATACACTAGTTCTTAATGCAACGCCGTGTTCGATTTTTAAAAATAACTTTACCATAACAAACAGCTTACGTTATAGCGAGACAGCGCCGCGCAAAAAGGAAGGAAAATAGGACTAAACATTTTCCACAGAAATACGAAATAACATCATAAATGGTTCTTACTTTTGATGAGCTTCCATCAGAATATTGTACAAGGAGTCCTTTGTCAGAATAAATCGTTGTTGGTTTTAGAATGTCCTCTTCTCCTGTAGAATTAGCAACCTTAGCTAGCCAAGTGGCGCGAAGATGTCCATCTTCACCAACGCAAGAGAACGGAAAAACTCCAAAACTCCCCGATAAACGTTGAATAATCTGATAAAACTATATTGAAAAAACATACTTTACGATGATATTATCACATGTATCAATAAAATCAAAGCCGGAGATATTAGCCGTCTATACCGAACGCTTTTCAGAAGCCAATGCTGATGTCCTTCCCGCGCCTTGGTAGACAAAGGAAATAGTGGTCACGTCATTCCAAGAGCTCTTGTTCGACCTCAGATCAAGCTAGACACCCCATTCCACCTCCCACTGCCTGTTGACATCTAGTGGAGGCGTATGAAGTGCATGTCTATCCATAGATTTCAAGCAATTT
>NC_036859.1:5746776-5788701 GCF_002910315.2 Salvelinus sp. IW2-2015 | reverse complement strand
TATTCTTCAGAGTTTATAAAAGGCCATGGAGTGACATGTCCGTTCTTTTGGACGCTCGTCAAGGCGCAAGAGAGGACATCAGAATGGCATGCTCAAAAGCTCTCGTATCGCATAAGATATATCCGTCTGTGATTTAATTCGATATAGGTGTTAGAAACATCATAACGAATGTTATTTAAACCGATTTATATCAGTTTATGCGAGTATATTGCAATAGGAAGGCCCTGGAACAGAGCCTCGATTTCAGATTTTTCACTTCCTGTCAGGAAGTTTGCTGCAAAATGAGTTCTGTTTTACTCACAGATATAATTRAAACGGTTTTAGAAACTTGAGAGTGTTTTCTATCCAATAGTAATAATAATATGCATATTGTACGATCTAGAATAGAGTACGAGGCAGTTTAATTTGGGCACGATTTTTTACAAAGTGGAAATAGCGCCRCCATATTGACAAGAAGATATGAGACTATTCCCCAGACACCAGACAACTAAATGCTGGTGTCCCACTGTTGACTGCTCAATCAAGCCAAGCTGGAAGATCCTGACAACCTTATCATACATGCTGGGACAAATGACCTGCACACAAAAGGAGTGAGAAAGGTGGCTGAGAAAGCACACACCCTGTTCCCAAGGACATACACAAACAAGGGAGATATTTCCTTCTACCAAGGAAAGATCTCCCCAGGCAAAATATCCACAAAGTCAACCAAAAAATCACCATGGACTGTGCCTCACTACCAAATGTTAGCATCTCTCACCACCACACCCTGACATGTGAGCATTTGTACGACCGTGTACACTTGGACTATGAGGGAGTCAAAATCTTTGCCAAGGACCTGAGTTCCACAATCATACCAGCCCAGCAACGGAACCCCCCACCGCCCCCCTATCCAAGGAGAGAGAGGAGGTCAATCTCATCTCAACTGAGCCAGACACAGACATCTCCAGCCCAAGGCAACATGTCCGAGCTCAGCGGCGCTAGACCCACACCAGCCCCAGCAGTGAACTGTCAACTGCAGAAGCTGATGTGCAAACTCCTACAATAGGCATAAGCCAATGTAATGGACCTTATCAGAAAACATTTCTTATTTAAGCTAAAAGAGAAATTAGTAGATACAGTAGAGTCAACACTTGTCATATATGTTAACACTTTATTGTTGTCTATTTATATAATTTGTATTTCCTACTACTGAAGAATGCTCTTAGTTGAAAATGCACAGCACACAATTGGTGTGCCTAGTCTAAGTGTTGTGTGGATGCATCAACCACACACATAATACAACACACATACCATACTGTATATCCTAAGTCACATCAACTGCTGAAAAACACACATGCACACCCACCAACATACACATACACCCACTCATCCCCACACACACACTTCATAAACCTTTTTATTTTATTATTTGTATTTATTTATTCAGCACACACACATACACACACATACACAGACACCTTTGTATATTATTTTTATGTATTATTACACACACACACACACACACACAAACACACTTAATTTATTTCGTTTTATTTTTATTTCTCACACACACACACGTTTGGATTTTCCTGTTCTATATTTGCTTGTGTACTAATTTCCTATGTACAGCAGTATGTGGATAGCCCTTCTGTTACGGCTGATTTCCTCCTCTTCGTCTGAAGAGGAGGTGTAGGGATCGGACCAAGACGCAGAGTGGAAAGTGTCCATGTTTTATTAACAAATAAACTGAACACTACACGAAACAAAATAACAAAAGAGAATCTAACCGACAAACAGTCCCGTGTGGCACAACTACTGACACGGAAAACAAACACCCACAAAACACACGTGAAACCCAGGCTGCCTAAGTATGATTCTCAATCAGGGACAACGATTGACAGCTGCCTCTGATTGAGAATCATACCAGGCCGAACACAAAATCCCAACATAGAAAATCACACATAGACAACCCACCCAACTCACGCNGGCTGCCTAAGTATGATTCTCAATCAGGGACAACGATTGACAGCTGCCTCTGATTGAGAATCATACCAGGCCGAACACAAAATCCCAACATAGAAAATCACACATAGACAACCCACCCAACTCACGCRCTGAKCAACTAAATAAATACAAAACAAGGGAAAACAGGTCAGGAACGTGACACCTTCAAATTAGTGGATTCGGCTATTTCAACCACACTCGTTGCTGACAGATGTGTAAAATCGAACACACAGCCATGCAATCTCCATCGACAAACATTGGCAGTCGAATGGCCTTATTGAAGAGCTCAGTGACTTTCAATGTGGCACCGTCATAGGATGCCACCTTTCCAACAAGTCAGTTTGTCAAATTTCTGCCCTGMTCAATTGTACGTGCTGTTATTGTAAGGTGGAAACGTCTAGGAGCAACAACGGCTCAACCGCGAACTGGTAGGCCACACAAGCTCACAGAACGGGACTGCCGAGTGCTGAAGCGCGTAGTAAAATGGCCGAGCAGCTGCACACAAGCTTAAGATCACCATGCGCAGTGCCAAGCTTCGGCTGGAGACATGTAAAGCTCGCCGCCATTGGACTCTGGAGTAATGGAAACATGTTCACTGGAGTGATGAATCATGCTTCACCATCTGGCAGTCTGATGGACTAATCTGGGTTTGGCAGATGCCAGGAGAACGTTACATGACCCAATGCATAGTGTCAACTGTAAAGTTTGGTGGAGGAGGAATAATGGTCTGGGGCTGTTTTTCATGGTTCAGGCCTCTTAGTTCCAGTGAAGGGAAATCTTAACGCTGCAACGTACATTGACATTCTACATTGAATTGGAACGCAGACTGTGAGCCAGGCCTAATCGCCCAACATCAGTGCCCGACCTCACTAATGCTCTTGTGGCTGATTGGAAGCAAGTCCCCACAGCAATATTTCAATATCTATTGGAAAGCCTTCCCAGAAGAGTGGAGGCTGTTATAGCGGCAAAGGGGGGACCAACTCCATATTAATGCCCATGATTTTGGAATGATATGTTCGACAAGCAGGTGTCCACAWACTTTTGGTCATGTAGTGTATGTATATACTTACAGTATATGAAATMAGATTATTAACTGTTACTTCTTGGATTATCCAGGGTTTAAGGTACTCTCCTCTACCTTAGGTCGACCACAAACCCAGATTTTCTTAACAACACCAAAGGTCAAGACATAATAATCTAGAAACATGATTATAATTGGCTCATTCATCCCCCTCCTCTCCCCGGCAACTGTTCCCCAGGTTGTTGCTGTGAATGAGAATGTGTTCTCAGTCAATTTACCTGGTAAAATAAAAAAATTAAATTACAAAAATGGTACCGTGGTGATACAGATACTCAATGGTCTTCAGCCTATAGGGAAATTCTACTTACATCATTAAAACATAAAACATAGAACTAAACTACTGCTCAGTTCTTTGTACCAGTGTTGTTGACTATGCAATCTCAGACTTGGACCCCTCCTCCATTACTGCATTCACTGTCAGACCACAGAGACCATTGTCTGACCACTGTCAGATTTCTGTCTTTTTGAAAAGACTTCGCCACCCAAAGACCACACAAACAGAGCCCTGTACACTGKTTCATCTAAATCAAACGTACAGATGGGCCCCTGACAGCGCAACACACTTCAACACAACATTGCACTCCCCAGAAACTACACCCTGTATCAATGATTTCCTTTCAACTGCATTCAGCCCAAACCTCCCTGACATACATTTGGCTGTGAACAAATGAAATGAGATCTATCATAAAGCAGCCAAAAAGCAAATGTATGCGAAAGAAAAAACTGTTATTCAAAACCTTAAAAAGAGAAATGGTTTGATGCCAAATGTAATCTCTTTAAGGAAACAATTTARCAAATAGATCACCAACCACAAGATAGAGACATTCAGCAAAGATATTGTGACACATTGAAAGAATACAAACAAAACCTAAGATTTAATAAATGGAAGCATTTTGAGAACACTCTGAAAGAGGTTGAAGACATTGATTTAAACCAGTTCTGGGAGAATACATTTTTTTATTTAACCTTTATTAACCTTTATTCGACGGGACAGTAGTGGAGAAGGTGGAAAGTTTTAAGTTCCTCGGTGTACACYTCACGGACAAACTGAATTGGTCCACCCACACAGACAGCGTTGTGAAGAAGGCGCAGCAGCGCCTCTTCAACCTCAGGAGGCTGAAGAAATTCGGCTTGTCACCAAAAGCACTCACAAACTTCTACAGATGCACAATCGAGAGCATCCTGTCGGGCTGTATCACCGCCTGGTACGGCAACTGCTCTGCCCACAACCGTAAGGCTCTTCAGAGGGTAGTGAGGTCTGCACAACGCATCACCGGGGGCAAACTACCTGCCCTCCAGGACACCTACACCACCCGATCTGTCTCTTATACACATCTAGATGTGTATATTGATTTAAACCAGTTCTGGGAGAATACATTTTTTTATTTAACCTTTATTAACCTTTATTCGACGGGACAGTAGTGGAGAAGGTGGAAAGTTTTAAGTTCCTCGGTGTACACACCACCTCTTATACACATCTAGATGTGTATAAGAGACAGACATAACTCATCTCATATGTATATGTATATACTGTACTGTATATCATCCACTGCATCTTGACATCTTTATGTAACACATGTATCACTAGCCACTTTAAACTATGCCACTTTATGTTTACATACCCTACATTACTCATCTCATATGTATAGACTGTACACTATACCATCTACTGCATCTTGCCTATGCCGTTCCGTACCATCACTCATTCATATATCTTTATGTACATATTCTTTATCCCTTTACACTTGTGTGTATAAGGTAGTAGTTGTGGAATTGTTAGGTTAGATTACTTGTTGGTTATTACTGCATTGTCYGAACTAGAAGCACAAGCATTTCGCTACACTCGCATTAACATCTGCTAACCATGTGTATGTGACAAATAAAATTTGATTTGATTTTTAACCAGGAAAAGCCTACTGAGACCCAGAGTCTCTTTTTCAAGGGAGACCTGACCAAGAAGGCAGCAACAATTAATACAGAATTAAAACAAAACAACAATACAACAACATGATCCAGCCTAAAAAAAACATTTACACTCCTCTGTACAGAGTCTCCCATCAAKATGTTTTATTCATTCAGTGGCACTAATATATCTGGATGAAGCATGGATAGTAGACTATTCCAAGTTTCTGGTGCACAAGACAAGAAGGCAGTCTTGCCTAATACTGTGAATGTCCTGGGGACTTTAAGTAGCAACCACCTAGCAGACCGGGTATGGTAACTGCTGGTGGTGAAGGAGACCAGACTACAGAGGTAAAGAGGGAGTTTACTCATAAGGGCTTTGTAGATMAACACATACACATGTATCTTTCTGRGCAMATAAAGCGAGGTCCAACCCACCATTTGGTACAAGGTGCAATGGTGGGTGATTGACTTGGCATTTGTAATAAAGCGCAAAGATGCATGATAAATAGAGTCCAGTCTCTGTAAGACYGAGGAGGCTGCATGCATATACAACAAGTCACCATAATCAATTACAGAGAGAAAAGTGGCCTGAACAAGCTTCTTTCTAGCCATAAGCGGGAAGCAAGTCTTATTACGAAAATAAAAACCCAATTTCAATTTAAGCTTCCTCACAAGATTATCCATATGACCATTAAATGGAATGGTCTAAATGGAAAACAGAGGAATGACCTAGCCATTCAGAATGAAAACATTTGGAAAGATCACTTTGAAAGTCTCTTTGGGATAATACCATCAGAAGACCTCACTTTAAACCAAAAAAAGATGCAAGAACAACTCAGCTCCCTAGAACACACAATTAAAAACAACCAGAACCCAATTGACTATCAAATTATACAGGCTGAACTTTCACAGAAAATACAAAACCTTAAACCTGTCCCTGACAGCATCAGAAATTAAATGTTTGAACACAGTTTTAGAGAGGTGCTGCTTCCCTGATATTTGGAACAAGGGGCTCATAACCCCCATATATAAAAAAGGGGCCAAATTAGACCCTAATAACTATAGGGGAATATGTGTCACCAGTAACATGGGGAAACTGTTCTGCTGTATTCTCAATGACCGAATACAGACCTTCCTCACACAACATAATGCTCTCAGCAAAAAACAAATTGTCTTTCTACCCAAACACAGACCAACAGACCATATACACACATTACACACACTAATAAACCAGCATGTTCACCAGAAAAGCAGAGGAAAAGTATTTGCATGTTTTGTTGATTTTAAGAATGCTTTTGATTCCACATGGTATGATATTACAAAACCTTCCAAAGCGGTGTTGGAAGTAAAGTATATGACATTATCAGGTCTATTTACTTGAACAACACATGTAGTATTAAACTGAACAATAAAATAACTGTTTTTTTGCACAACGGCGAGGGGTGAGGCAAGGCTGCAGTTTAAGTCCAACCCTGTTCAACTTCTACATCAATGAACTAGCACTGTTGTACCTATCTGCAMCCCCTYGACTCAACCWTAAAGATAAGGAGGTCAGATTCCTGCTCGACACAGATGACCTTGTCCTACTGTCACCAACAGAGCAAAGTCTACAGGAACAACTTAACATTATTTAGGAGTACAGCATCAACTGGGCAATCAACATCAACTTTCAGAACACCAAAGTGGTAATTATCCAGAAAACGGCCAGGAATCAGAGCAGCAGACACTCCTTCAAATTAGGAAATACCATGATTGAATATGCCCAATGGTACCTGGGACAAAAAAATCTGTGACTCTGGTGGATTTGATCTACCAGTGAATGCACTAAAAGTAAAATTACCAATTGTACTACATGGAAGCGAAGTTTGTGGGTCCAACATGTATTTATGATTATAAGCATTGGGAGAAAAACCCAATAGCCAATCTACATACAGAATTCTGCAGAATTATCCTAAATATCAAAAAGAAAGTACCAAATAATGCATGCAGAGTGGAACTCAGACGATTCCCTTTAATTGTAAATATAAAGAAAAGGACACTCAAATGTTGGCACCATTTGAAATTAAGCCCCAAAACATCCTTGCAATTCAAAGAATTGGAAACCCAAGAGCTGAACCCTGAAAGAGTCCCTTATGTCAGCTGTTAAAAACACTAAACAACCCTATTATCGAAACACACAGGGACATCAATCAAATTGTTACAGAAATGAAAACCTAATTGAGAAATTGGGGAAATGAAAGGAAAACACAGAATAAACTGAATTGCTATTTGGCCCTCAAAAGAGAAAGGGAGACACAAAAAGACATGGCTACCCAAAGAGCAGATTCTATGTGGTCACTGCACAACATGGGAGGTAGAGACAGAGACACACTTTTTCCTCTACTGTGAGAAATACTTCAAAATAAGATAATATTTTTCATTAAAATATCTCAATCAATTCCAAACTTCTGTSCATTTACTAATAACATAAAGCTGGGAATTTTTCTGAGTGAGTGAGAAACCACACAAATTATTGCCAGATACGGTTGAAGTCGGAAGTTTACATACACCTTAGCCAAATACATTTAAAACTTAGTTTTTCACATCCTGACATTTAATCCTAGTAAAATGCCCTGTCTTAGGTCAGTTAGGGTCACCACTTTATTTTAAGAATGTGAAATGTCAGAATAATAGTAGAGAGAATTATTTATTTCAGCTTTTATTTCTTTCACCAAATTCCCAGTTGGTCAGAAGTTGACATACACTCAGTTAGTATATGGTAGCATTGCCTTTAAATTGTTTACTTGGATCAAACGTTTTGGGTAGCCTTACACAAGCTTCCCACACATAAGTTGGGTGAATTTTGGCCCATTACTCCTGACAGAGCTGGTGTAACTGAGTCAGGTTTATAGGCCTCGCTCCCACACTACTTTTTCAGTTCTGCCCAGAATGGTGTATAAGATTGAGTTCAGGGCTGTGTGATGGCCACTCCAATACCTTGACTTGTTTGTCCTTAAGCCATTTTGCCACAACTTTGGAAGCATGCTTGTCTATTTGGAAGATCCATTTGCGACCAAGCTTTATCTTCCTGACTGATGTCTTGAGATGTTGCTTCAATATATCCACATAATTTTCTCCTCATGATGCCAATCTATTTTGTAAGCGCACCAGACTGTCCTGAAGCAAAAGCACCCCCACAACATGATGATGCCACCCCCATGCTTCACGGTTGGGATGGTGTTTTCAACTTGCAAGCCTCCTCCTTTTTCTCCAAACATAACGACTGGTCATTATGGTCAAACAGATCCATTTTTGTTTCATCAGACCAGAGGACATTTCTCCAAAAAGTAAGATCTTTGTCCCCATGTGCAGTTGAACAACCTAGTTCTGGCTTTTTTTTATGGCAGCTTCTTCTGCTTGATGCAGCCTTTCAGGTATGTCTAATAGGACATTTTTACTGTGATATAGAAACTTTTGTACTGTTTCCTCCAGCATCTTCACAATGTCTTTTGCTGTTGTTCTGATTTTGCACAAAGTACGTTATCTCTAGGAGACAGACGCGTCTCCTTCCTGGACTATGACGGCTGCGTGGTCCCATGGTGTTTATACTTGCGTACTATTGTTTGTACAGTGAACGTGGTACCTTACAGGCGTTTGGAAATTGCTCCAAGGATGAACCAGACTTGTGGAGGTCTACATTTTTTTCTTCTTTGGCTGATTTCTTTTGATTTCCCATGATGTCAAGCAAGAAGCACTGAGTTTGAAGGTAGGCTTTGAAATACATCCACAGGTACACCTTCAATTGACTCAAATATTGTAATTCACCTATCAGAAGCTTCTAAAGCCATGACATCATTTTCTGGAATTTTCCAAGCTGTTTAAAGGCGCAGTCAACTTAGTGTATGTAAACTTCTGACCCACTGGAATTGTGATACAGTGATTTATAAGTGAAATAATCTGTCTGTAAACAATTGTTGGAAAAAGTACTTGTGTCATGCACAAAGTAGATGTCCTAACCGACTTGCCAAAACTATAYTTTGTGGAGTGGTTGATAAACAAGTTTTAATGACTCCAACCTAAGTGTAGGTAAACTTCCGACTTCAACTGTAAATGGCAAATAACCATGTATGCTGTCTATATTGTTTGTAATTGATTTAAGTCAACATCTAAGAATGAATTATTTTTACGTAAATTGTTATGGCTGTATTGTTTAATTAAAAACCCAATAATGTTGTAGGTCCATCAGATCCGCGAACATTGGGTAAATATCAAAAACATGAACACCACACAAGGGTTAAAACAGCCTATATCTCGATTATAGTTGCTTTAAATCAGTGCACGCCTGAGCACTCTCTTGCTGTCTTATTCTCTCTCTCCAACAACTCCATTCAAATTTCATCCAAAATAGATTATCCTGTTGTAGATTGATATAGAGCCTTATATATAGAAATCCAAGACTACCTCTTTCAGGTAATACATTCAATGGAGTATTAGCCTTAATATCTAGCTAATTAATGAATGGTTATGCATAAAAAGCTTCCAACTCATAGCCACTGTCTCTTACACAACTGTGCTCCCTCCGCTGGCCTCTCCTCAAAAAGCTCTCCATAGCTATTGGACTAGAATAGCTTGCTTGACATGCATATTTTTGCATTTCTTGTACCAGTGGTTCCCAAACGTTTTATTGTCCCGTACCATATTCAAACATTCAACCACCAGGTGCGTACCCCCTCTAGCACCAGGGTCAGCGCACTCTCAAATGTTGTTTTTTGCCATTATTGTAAGCCTGCCACACACACACTATATGATACATCTACTAAACATAAGAATGAGTGTGAGTTTTTGTCACAAGCCGGCCCGTGGGAAGTGACAGAGCTCTTATAGGACCAGGGCACAAATAATAATATTATAATAATCAATAATTTTGCTCTTTATTTAACCATCTTACATATAAAACCTTATTTGTTCATCGAAAATTGTGAATAACTCACCACAGGTTAATGAGAAGGGTGTGCTTGAAAGGATGCACATAACTCTGCAATGTTGGGTTGTATTGGAGAGAGTCTCAGTCTTAAATCATTTTACACACACAATCTGTGCCTGTATTTYGTTTTCATGCTAGTGAGGGCCGAGAATCCACTCTCAAAAAGTACGTGGTTGCAAAGGGCATGTCACACCCTGACCATAGAGAGCCTTTTATATTCTCTATTTGGTTAGGTCAGGGGGTGACTTGGGTGGGAAAATRTATGTTTCTATTTCTTTGTTGGCCTAGTATGGCTCCCAATCAGAGGCAGCTGTTTATCGTTGTCTCTGATTGGGGATTATACTTAGGCAGCCCTTTTTCCCACCTTAGATTGTGGGATCTTGATTTTGTATAGTTACTGTGTATCCTGCAGAACGTTACGTTCGTTTATATATATWTTTTTTTGTTGGTGTTCATCAAATAAAGAAAGATGTARGCTTACCAGGCTGCACCTTGGTCTCCTCATTCCATCAACGAACGTGACAGGGCATCAGTGTCTTAACAGCGCGATTTGTCGGGTGCAGATAACTGAACTGGACACTTTTGTGTCTGTGTCTGCAGGTATGCAGGTATGCAGACAAGGAGGCATACAAAGGTATGTCAATTGGTATGTTATGCAGATCACATTTACCATCCTCCTCCCTTACCTCTTCAATGAATATCCCATAGGCCTCTACATTATGGACAAGGTATATGTATGAAAACCACTATCAACACAGTATTTTTCATTCACATTCACCACAAAAACAAGGTATGAATACTGTTGTGTGCATATTTTGTTAATCATCTGTATAATTACTATTTTTGGGATTCACAGACTTCACCTTCCCTACACCTCTGATGAATATAACAGGAAAAATGTTCAATCACCATGCCCTGCAAAATCATTCTGGCTGTGGATACGGAGAACATCAACACATTAACAAGCCAGAGGATATAACCATTGGACTTGGGGCCCTGCTGGGAGTTTTTTATTCTGCTTTGCCACTAAAATCACAATCATTTACTGAGAACTAAAACAGGGGGGATACTTCAAAAATGAACCACAAAGGTTCTTCAAAAGATTATTTGAGGAGCCATTAAAAGGGGTTCTTTGAGGATCCATTAAAAGGGGTTCTTTGAAGATCCATTAAAAGGGGTTCTTTGAGGATCCATTGAAAGGGGTTCTTTGAGGATCCATTGAAAGGGGTTCTTTGAGGATCCATGAAAAGGGGTTCTTTGAGGATCCATTGAAAGGGGTTCTTTGAGGATCCATTAAAAGGGATTCTTTGAGGACCCATTAAAAGGGGTTCTTTGAGGATCCATTAAAAGGGGTTCTTTGAGGATCAATGAAAAGGGGTTCTTTGAAGACCCTTTTAAAGGGTTCTTCAAAGAACTTAAAGGGGTTCCCCCACAGTTTCAATTTGAAGAACCCCTAAAGGCTTTACGGCGAAAGCAAAACATGCTATTATCTGAGGACAGCACCCCATCAAACAAACGCATGAAAATCATATTTCAACCCGCCAGGCGCGACACAAAAGTCAGAAATAAGGATATAATGCATATCTTACCTTTGAAGATCTTCTTCTGTTGGCACTCCAATATGTCCATTAAACATCACAAATTGTCCTTTTGTTCGATAAATTCCATCGTTATATCTCCAAAATGTCAATTTATTTGGCGCGTTTGATCCAGAAAATATACRGGTTCCAACTCGCGCAACATGACTACAAAGTATCTAATAAGTTACCTGTAAACTTGATCCAAACATTTCAAACAACTTTCCTAATCCAACTTTAGGTATTTTTAAAAGTAAATAATCYATAAAATTGAAGACGGAATAAACTGTGTTCAATACCGCACGAAAACAAAGTGGAGCGAGCTTTCAGGTCGTGCGCCCCAACCACAACAGTACACTTGGCTATCGACCCAGATAGGAAATGGCCACTTCTTCATTTCTCAAAGYAAAAACATCAACCAATTTCTAAAGACTGTTGACATCTAGTGGAAGCGATAGGAACTGCAAGCAAGTGCCTTAGAAATCTAGATCCACATAGAAAACCCATTGAAAAGAGTGACCTCAAAAAAAAWAGCTTCTGGATGGTTTGTCCTCGAGGTTTCGCCTGCCAAATAKGTTATGTTATACTCACAGACATCATTTTAACAGTTTTAGAAACTTTAGAGTGTTTTATATCCAAATATATATATACCAATTATATGTATATCCTAGCGTCTGGGCCTGAGTAGCAGGCAGTTTACTTTGGGCACACTTTTCATCCGGACGTGAAAATAGTGCCCTCTAGCCTTAAGAAGTGAGCAGTGTGTCAAAGGCTCTCGACCTTCGCCGAGTCTGTAGGGGAGTTGCAGCGATGAGATGTCATAGGCCAGAAAAGTTTGAACACATTGGCCATGCTGTCAATCCAGCATGACTACCACATTCAAAACAACTGGAAACTCAGAACTGGGAAATCTCAGACTTCAGTGAGTTCAAGACAACTGGGAACTCGGATAAAACTAGCTCTAACTAGGAAAATACGGGAAACTATTTAGAACGGTCATCCAACTCGGAATTGCAAGTCGGGATTTCGGGCATCTTTCTGGAGCCCACAAGAAGGACCGCTGGGCCACCTTCCCATTCAAATGAGCACAGTACAACAAAGTGAGCCCAAAAATGTATTGTATGCTGCTGCATAAATTATGTAGAAGAGAGATATGTATACTGTAGCCAAGAAAGTAAAACMAATTGTATGTTGTGTAGTAAGCTGTTAGTAGCCCATGTGCTTCACCCTAATAATTTCATCCCTTTCCTCCCTCATAACTCAGCCTACTGTACTGACTTGATGGTGCACATGTAGCCTATAGCCTGTTTTAGAGAAATGTAATCATCGAATATTGTAAGAGCTTTCATTGTCTGTTTATATGACCCCTTTATTTATCCTATCATTCTGACTTGGTGTAGAGGGAGGATACTATAAGAACAGCCCATATTCTGAATTCTGTCGAAGTATATTTCAAAAGTGTTGAACAAATAGTTATATTGACTACGCCTACCCTAGCTCGCTCATTAATGTCTGAATCYAAATTACAAATTGCCTCTTATCCGCTCGTCGTTCCCTAATGCCATAGTTTGTACATCTCAATTGTCAGTTGAAACCACATTTGTTTATGCAAGTCAACCATATCAGCTATGTTTTTTAAAGGCAGTAAATGAGGCTGAATGAACTGTTGCGCTGCCAGACAAGGATCCGCTGATAGCRAGGTGTAGCAGTCGTAAGGATTCACTCCATGGTGCTGAAAAGAAAGCTCTGCTGTTGGGAGAGCTTTATGTAGGCCCTAAAAGTTTGTGGGCACCGTTTGTCACCGTTATAGTGCAATGAGTGTATTGTTTAGTGTTGTGCTGTGTTATGTAGTGGCTTTGCTGGTATGCATAAAACGTTTTGGGGGGTAGTTTGCCCCGCCAAGATTTACATGCTAAAATTGCCACTCTATATGCATCAGCCTACTGATTATACAAATAGGCCCTATTATATTGAAAAATCATATTCACTAGCCTATACCTGTAACTTTGTAGTCCACATGTGCAACACCAGAATCACATGTTCTCTCCCTGCCCTATCATGGTTTGAACAATGTGCATAATTCCAGTCCATATAACACAGTATAATACAACACAGTACAGTAATACAGTACACGCTCAAAAAGATTAGACTATTCAATCTAGTTTAATTTATTTACCCAAGAGAGCATATAGCTAGCTACATCAGTGGGCTTTTATGTTTTTCTGTCGTGGGTAATGTGCAGTAGCCTATATCATATAGCCTATCCTATTGTATAACGGCACAATCATTTGGGCTTGGCSTCAATAAATGTCTTTAATATAGGGTTCATAAATTGTATTTAATGTATGGCTCATCAGGCTCATGTATAGCATCAGGCTTGAATTTTTTATCAAAGCTATATTCAAAGGCCTATTTATAGGCTTTATAATGCTTTTGAATGACACTTCCGGTTTGGCTGATAATACCGGGTCACCTGGGAGAAAAGTGATTTATTCTCAGGATGGAACATTTGTAAAGTACCGTGAAAATATTCAACCCTAAGTGAGTGAGTGAGTGACTCAGTGAGTGAGTGAGTGAGTCAGTGAGTCAGTGAGTAAATCAGTGAGTCAGTGAGCCAGTGAGTGAATCAGTGAGTCAGACCAGACCTGACCAGACCAGAAAGTGTTTACTCTTCAGTCTCTGCGTGACATCTCTCTTTCGGCTGCTGTGACTGTAAAGATGAGTGACCTGTTTCTCCCACCACCTCCCTTTTCCTCTCCTCCTTCCTTCCTCCTCCCGCCTGGAATTGTGTTTCACCTCCCGGAAATTGAGATGTACACACTAGAGGTCGATCGATTAATGGGAATGTCTGAATAATAGGGCCAATTTCAAGTTTTCATAACAATCGGTAATCGTCATTTTTGGACACTCATCATGGCCGATTATACTGCACTCCCCGAGGAGACTGCGTGGCAGGCTGACTACCTGTTATGCGAGTGCAGCAAGGAGCCAAGGTAAGGTGCTYGCTAACATTAAACATATATTATAAAAAACAATCAAACTCACATAATCACTAGTTAACTACACATGGTTGATGATATTACTAGTTAATCTAGCTTGTCCTGCGTTGCATATAATCGATGCGGTGCCTGTTAATTTATCATTGCATCACAGCCTACTTCGCCAAACGGGTGATTTAACAAGCGCATTCGTGAAAAAAGCACTGTCGTTGCACCAATGTGTACCTAACCATAAACATCAACGCCTTTCTTAAAATCAATACACAAGTATATCTTTTTAAACCTGCATATTTTGATAATATTGCCTGCTAACATTAATTTATTTTAACTAGGGAAATTGGGTCACTTGTCTTGCATTCTGTGCAACAGAGTCAGGGTATATGCAGCAGTTTGGGCCGCCTGGCTCGTTGCAAACTGTGTGAAGACTATTTCTTCCTAACAAAGACAGCCAACTTCGCAAACGGGGGATGATTTAACAAAAGCGCCTTTGCGAAAAAAGCACAATCGTTGCACGAATGTACCTAACCATAAACATAAATGCCTTTCTTAAAATCAATACACAGAAGTATCTTTTTTAAACCTGCTTATTTAGTTAAAAGAAATTCATGTTTGCAGGCAATATTAAACTAGGGAAATTGTGTCACCTCTTGCATTCATTGCAAGCAGAGTCAGGGTATATGCAGCAGTTTGGCGCCTGCTGCGTTGCGAACTAATTGCCAGAATTTTACGTAATTATGACATAACATTGAAGGTTGTGCAATGTAACAGCAATATTTAGACTTATGGATGTCACCTGTTAGATCAAATACGGAACGGTTCCGTATTTCACTGAAAGAATAAACGTTTTGTTTTCGAAATGATAGTTTCCGGATTTGACCATATTAATGACCTAAGGCTCGTATTTCTGTGTGTTATATTATATTATAATTAAGTCTATGATTTGATAGAGCAGTCTGACTGAGCGGTGGTAGGCAGCAGCAGGCTCGTAAGCATTCATTAAACAGCACTTTACTGCGTTTGCCAGCAGCTCTTTATGACTTCAAGCCTATTAACTCCCGAGATTAGGCTGGCAATACTAAAGTACCTATTAGAACATCCAATAGTCAAAGGTATATGAAATACAAATGGTATAGAGAGAAATAGTCCTATAATTCCTATAATACACAACCTAAAACTTTTACCTGGGAATATTGAAGACTCATGTTAAAAGGAACCACCAGCTTTCATATGTTCTCATGTTCTGAGCAAGGAACTTAAACGTTAGTTTTTTTACATGGCACAATATTGCACTTTTTCTTTCTTCTTTGTTTTTGCCATTTTTAAACCAAATTGAACATGTTTCATTATTTATTTGAGGCAAAATTGATTTTATTGATGTTATTATATTAAGTTCAAATAAAAGTGTTCTTGTTTCATTCAGTATTGTTGTAATTGTCATTATTACAAATATATATATAAAAATCGCCGATTAATCGATATGACTTTTTTGGTCCTCCAATAATCAGTATCGGTATCGCAATGAAAAATCATAATCGGTCAACCTCTAGTACACACGGGTTACTTTCATCGACTCACTGTGGCCAGGCCTATTATATATATTATATATATATGAGTATACTTATGGACAAGCATATACCATTGACTGGTAGGCCATGTCGAGACCATTATCACATTGCTTTGATAACTAAACTGACCATTGAAAGCTGCTATGATATTCCCTAATGCTGTTTAACAACCTTAAAAATATATCTGATTGTAGTAATTCAGAAACACACATGCTATGTTAAAAAAATAAAGGTAGTGATATTAAAAGATAAAATCAGAAAACACCCAAATACAGTAAGTCAGTAAAAAATGTTTGATGTTTCTTGGGTTGTTTATGTGAGTAATAGCATCCCTCTGCTGTGTCACATTGTAGGTGTTCATTAGTCTAATAGTGGAGTGATATCATCATCACTGTGTGATGGGTCAAATCAAATCAAATCAAATCAATTTTATTAGTCACATACACATGGTTAGCAGATGTTAATGTGAGTGTAGCGAAATGCTTGTGCTCTAGTTCCGACAATGCTAGTAATAACCAACATAATCTAACCTAACAATTCCACACTACTACCTTACACACAAGTGTAAAGGGATAAAGAATATGTACATAAAGATATATGAATGAGTGGTGGTACAGAACGGCATGGCAGATGCAGTAGATGGTATAGGTACGGTATATACGTATGAGATGAGTACTGTAGGGTATGTAAACATAAAGTGGCATAGTTTAAAGTGGCTAGTGGTACATGTATTGCATAAAGATGGCAAGATGCAGTAGATGATATAGAGTCAGTATATACATATGAGATGGGTAATGTAGGTATGTAAACATTGTATTAAGTGGCATTGCTTAAAGTGGCTAGTGGTACATTTTTACATAATTTCCACCAATTCCCATTTTTAAAGTGGCTGGAGTTGAGTCAGTATGTTGGCAGCGGCCGCTAAATGTTAGTGGTGGCTGTTTAACAGTCTGATGGCCTTGAGATAGAAGCTGTTTTTCAGTCTCTCGGTCCCTGCTTTGATGCCACTGTACTGACCTCGCCTTCTGGATGATAGCGGGGTGAACAGGCAGTGGCTTGGGTGGTTGTTGTCCTTGATGATCTTTATGGCCTTCCTGTGACATCGGGTGGTGTAGGTTTCCTGGAGGCAGGTAGTTTGCCCCTGGTGATGCGTTCTGCAGACCTCACTACCCTCTGGAGAGCCTTACGGTTGTGGGCGAGCAGGTTGCCGTACCAGGCGGTGATACAGCCCGACAGGATGCTCCGATTGTGGCATCTGTAGAAGTTTGTGAGTGCTTTTGGTGACAAGCCGAATTTCTTCAGCCTCCTGAGGTTGAAGAGGCGCTGCTGCGCCTTCTTCACAACGCTGTCTGTGTGGTGGACCAATTCAGTTTGTCCGTGATGTGTACACCGAGGAACTTAAAACTTTCCACCTTCTCCACTACTGACCCGTCGATGTGGATAGGGGGGCTCCCTCTGCTGTTTCCTGAAGTCCACAATCATCTCCTTTGTTTTGGTGACGTTGAGTATGAGGTTATTTTCCTGACACCCACACTCCGAGGGCCCTCACCTCCTCCCTGTAGGCCGTCTCGTCGTTGTTGGTAACAAGCCTACCACTGTAGTGTCATCCGCAAACTTGATGATTGAGTTGGAGGCGTGCATGGCCACGCAGTCGTGGGTGAACAGGGAGTACAGGAGAGGGCTCAGAACGCACCCTTGTGGGGCCCCAGTGTTGAGGATCAGCGGGGTGGAGATGTTGTTACTACCCTCACCACCTGGGGGCGGCCCGTCAGGAAGTCCAGGACCCAGTTGCACAGGGCGGGGGCGAGACCCAGGGTCTCGAGCTTGATGACGAGTTTGGAGGGTACTATGGTGTTAAATGCTGAGCTGTAATCGATGAACAGCATTCTCACATGGGTATTCCTCTTGTCCAGATGGGTTAGGGCAGTGTGCAGTGTGGTTGCGATTGCGTCGTCTGTGGCCTATTGGGTCGGTAAGCAAATTGGAGTGGGTCTAGGTGTCCGGTAGGGTGGAGGTGATATGGTCCTTGACTAGTCTCTCAAAGCACTTCATGAGACGGAAGTGAGTGCTACGGGGGCGGTAGTCGTTTAGCTCAGTTACTTAGCTTTCTTGGAACAGGAAAACAATGGTGGCCCTCTTGAAGCATGTGGGAACAGCAGACTGGGATAAGGATTGATTGAATTGTCCGTAAACACACCAGCCAGCTGGTCTGCGCATGCTCTGAGGACGCGGCTGGGAATGCCGTCTGGGCTGCAGCCTTGCGAGGGTTAACACGTTTAAATGTTTTACTCACCTCGGCTGCAGTGAAGGAGAGCCCGCAGGTTTTGGTAGGGGGCCGTGTCAGTGGCACTGTATTGTCCTCAAAGCGGGCAAAAAAGTTGTTTAGCCTGTCTGGGAGCAAGACATCCCTGGTCCGTGATGGGGCTGGTTTCTTTTTGTAATCCGTGATTGACTGTAGACCCTGCCACATACTCTCTGTGTCTGAGCTGTTTGAATTTCGACTCGATTTTGTCTTCTGTACTGAGACTTAGCCTGTTTGATTGCCTTGCGGAGGAATAGCTACACTGTTTGTATTCGGTATGCTTTCCGGTCACCTTGCCCTGGTTAAAAGCAGTGGTTCGCGCTTTCAGTTTCACGCGAATGCTGCCGTCAATCCACGGTTTCTGGTTTGGGAATGTTTTTATCGTTGCTGTGGGTACGACATCGTCAATGCACTTCCTAATGAACTCGCTCACCGAATCAGCATATTCGTCAATATTGTTGTTGGACGCGATGCGGAACATTTCCAATCCGCGTGATCGAAGCAGTCTTGAAGCGTGGATTCAGATTGGTCGGACCAGCGTTGAACAGACCTGAGCGCGGGAGCTTGTTGTTTGAGTTTCTGTTTGTAGGCTGGAATCAACAAATGGAGTCGTGGTCAGCTTTTCCGAAAGGGGGGCGGGGGAGGCCTTATAAGCGTCGCGGAAATTAGTATAACAATGGTCTTGTGTTTTCCAGCCCTGGTAGCACAATCGATATGCTGATAGAATTTAGGGAGTTTTGTTTTTAGATTAGCCTTGTTAAAATCCCCGCTACGATGAATGCAGCCTCAGGGTGTGTGGTTTCCAGTTTACAAAGAGGTCAGATAAAGTTCGTTCAGGGCCTCGATGTGTCTGCTTGGGGGGGAATGTATACGGCTGTTGATTATGTTGACGAGAATTCCCTTGGTAGATAATGCGGTCGACATTTGATTGTGAGGAGTTCTAGATCAGGTGAACAGAACGACTTGAGTTCTTGTGTGTTGTTATGATGATCACACCACTTCTCGTTAATCATAAGGCATACCCCCCGCCCCATCTTCTACCGAAAGATGTTTGTTTCTGTCGGCGCGATGCATGAAGAAACCAGCTGGCTGCACCGACTCCGTTAGGTCCCTTGAGTTAGCCATGTTTCCGTGAAGCAGAGCACGTTGCAATCCCTGATGTCTCTCTGGATGCTACCCGTGCTCGGATTTCATCAACCTTATTGTCAAGAGACTGGACATTGGCGAGTAGTAGTATGCTAGGGAGTGGAGCGCGATGTGCCCGTCTCCGAAGCCTGACCACGAGACCGCCACGTTTTCCCTTTTTCGGCGTCGCACAGGGTCGCCGGCTGGGATCAGATCCATTGTATTGGGTGGAAGGCAGAACACTGGATCCGTTTCGGGAAAGTCATATTCCTGGAACGATGATGAGTTGACGTTAATCGTATATTCAGTAGTTCCTCCGACTGTATGTAATGAAACCTAAGATTACCCGGGGTACCGATGTAAGAAATAACACGTAAAAAAACAAAATACTGCATATTTTCCAAGGAACACGAAGCGAGGCGGCCATCTCTTTTCGGCGCCGGAAGTAGACAAATATCCAGAGTGTGTGTTGTGTGCGTGTGTGCGTGTGTGCTTGTGTGTGTGTGTGTGTGTGTGTGTGTGTGTGCTGCGGATGAGTGCACATTTGTGTTTGTTTGTGAAAACATTTGGTTTTAGGGAACTGTTCTCAATTATTTGCAACTGTGTATCAGTGTGGTTTATGTATAAAGGGGAGGAATGCAACATGCAGCAGATAGATAGCAGATGCAGTGATGGTGTCCCCGTCCAAAGCAGACACAGGCTGGGCTGGCCAGGGTGAGGAGCGGAAGATGGTGCTGAAGATTGATTGCCAATGACTGAGGTCCAACACTGTGAGATCACAACTGCCAATCTGGAGCGTGAACACACACACACACACACACACACACACACACACACACACACACAGACGACACCAGAGAGATACCGCCAGGAAAGAGATCTCTATTAGAAAGTTAATAAAGCAGAGGAAGTACAGTGGCAAGAAAAAGTATCTGAACCCATTGGAAATACCTGGATTTCTGCATTCATCTCGAGCTTCATCTACGTCACAACAATAGACAAACACAGTCTGCTTAAACTAATAGCACACAGACAATTATARGTTTTCATGTCTTTATTGAACACACCGTGTAACCATTCACAGTGCACGGTGGGAAAAGTATGTGAACCCTTGGATTTAATAACTGGTTGACCCTCCTTTGGCAGCAATACTCCCAACCAAACGTTTTCTGTAGTTGCGGATCAGACCTGAACAACGGTCAGGAGGAATTTTGGACCATTCCTCTTTACAAAACTGTTTCAGTTCAGCAATATTCTATTTTTGGGATGTCTGGTGTGAACTGCTCTCTTGAGGTCATACCACAGCATCTCAATCGGGTTGAGGGCAGGACTCTGACAGGGCCACTCCAGAAGACGTATGTTCTTCTGTTGAATCCATTCTGTTGTTGATTTACTTCTGTGTTTTGGGTCATTGTCCTATTGTATCACCCAACTTCTGTTGAGCTTCAGTTGGTGGACAGAAAGCCTAACATTCTCCTGCAAAATGTCTTGATAAACTTGAGAATTCATTTTCCGTCGATGATAGCAAGTTGTCCAGGCCCTGAGGCAGCAAAGCAGCCCCACACCATGATACTCTCTCCACCATACTTTACAGTTGGGATGAGGTTTTGATGTTGGTGTGCTGTGCCTTTTTTTCTCCATACATAGTGTTTTGTGTTCCTTCCAAACTACTCAACTGTAGTTTCATCTGTCCACAGAATATTTTGCCAGTAGCGCTGTGGAACATCCAGGTGCACTTTTGCAAACTTCAGGTGTGCAGCAATGTTTTTTTTGGACAGCAGTGGCTTCTTCCGTTGGTGTCCTCCCATGAACACCATTCTTGTTTAGTGTTTTACGTATCGTAGACTCGTCAACAGAGATGTTAGCATGTTCCAGAGATMTTTGTAAGTCTTTAGCTGACACTCTAGGGTTCTTCTTAACCTCATTGAGCATTCTGCACTCTGCTCTTGCAGTCATCTTTGCAGGACGACCACTCCTAGGGASAGTAGCAACAGTGCTGAACTTTCTCCATCTATAGACATTTTGTCGTACCGTGGACTGATGGAAATCAAGGATTTTAGAGATACTTTTGTAACCCTTTACAGCTTTATGCAAGTCAACAATTCTTAATCTTAGGTCTTCTGAGGACTATTTTGTTTGAGGCATGGTTCACATCAGACAATGGTTCTTGTGAATAGCAAACTCACATTTTGTGACTATTTTTTATAGGGCAAGGCAGCTCTAACCAACATCTCCAATTTCGTCTAATTGATTGGACTCCGGGTTAGCTGACTCCTGACTTCAATTAGCTTTTGGAGAAGTCTTTAGCCTAGGGGTTCATATACTTTTTCCAACCTACACTGTGAATGTTTAAATTGTYTATTTAATATAGACAAGAAAAATACAATAATTTGTGTGTTATTAGTTTAAGCACTTTATGTTAATATATTGTTGTAACTTAGATGAAGGTCAGATCAAATTTGTTGACCATTTTATACAYAAATCCAGGTAAATCCAAAGGGTTCACATACTTATGTTAAGTTGAAAAAATAGTTTCTTGTTCAGCTTCATTCAGACACATTACCATCTCTCTCAAAAACTTTATTTCCCATACATGCACATGCACACTCCATCAAGAATAAATCTGTGCGTGTACACACACGACCAGTGGTGGAAAAATAACTAAATTGTCAAACTTGAGTAAAAGTAAAGACACGGGCAAAACTCCTAATGGTTGTTTTGGACCCGGTACCGGGTCCGGCGAGTTTGGGGGGGGGCAGGAAATAGAAAGTGACATATCAGGACATCCCGAGTGGCGCAGCGGTCTAATGCACTGCATTGCGGTACTTCAGGTGTCACTACAGACCTGGGTTCGACCCCAGACTGTGTCATAACGGGCCGTGACTGGGAATCCCATATGGCAGCGCACAATTGGCCCAGCGTCATCCGGGTTAGGGGGGGGGTTTGGCCGGGGGGGCTATACTTGGCTCATCGCACTCTAGTGACTTGTCGTGGTGGGCTGGGGGCCTGCAGGCTGACTTCGGTTGTCACATGTTTTGGTACCTATTGGAGAGCTCTTCTTTGTCTACACCCATTCAGCATTGTTCACATCCTTTAAAACTTTAGCCCCACCCATCTCTTTAAGCATTCACATGTGAGGCTATGTACTAAACATCCAAAGATTTCAAGATTAAAGACTGGTTTATACTACGGGTGTGTTCTTACATTTTATCTGGAGTGRCAGAGTGTGCTCTGGGTGTTCGTGAACTCAGAGGGTTGTCAGATTGTCCGTTCGTAAATTCAGAGCGTTTTCACTCTTGGAGCGTTCAGAGCGCACACTGGACGCTCTGNAAACTTGAGAATTCATTTTCCGTCGATGATAGCAAGTTGTCCAGGCCCTGAGGCAGCAAAGCAGCCCCACACCATGATACTCTCTCCACCATACTTTACAGTTGGGATGAGGTTTTGATGTTGGTGTGCTGTGCCTTTTTTTCTCCATACATAGTGTTTTGTGTTCCTTCCAAACTACTCAACTGTAGTTTCATCTGTCCACAGAATATTTTGCCAGTAGCGCTGTGGAACATCCAGGTGCACTTTTGCAAACTTCAGGTGTGCAGCAATGTTTTTTTTGGACAGCAGTGGCTTCTTCCGTTGGTGTCCTCCCATGAACACCATTCTTGTTTAGTGTTTTACGTATCGTAGACTCGTCAACAGAGATGTTAGCATGTTCCAGAGATMTTTGTAAGTCTTTAGCTGACACTCTAGGGTTCTTCTTAACCTCATTGAGCATTCTGCACTCTGCTCTTGCAGTCATCTTTGCAGGACGACCACTCCTAGGGASAGTAGCAACAGTGCTGAACTTTCTCCATCTATAGACATTTTGTCGTACCGTGGACTGATGGAAATCAAGGATTTTAGAGATACTTTTGTAACCCTTTACAGCTTTATGCAAGTCAACAATTCTTAATCTTAGGTCTTCTGAGGACTATTTTGTTTGAGGCATGGTTCACATCAGACAATGGTTCTTGTGAATAGCAAACTCACATTTTGTGACTATTTTTTATAGGGCAAGGCAGCTCTAACCAACATCTCCAATTTCGTCTAATTGATTGGACTCCGGGTTAGCTGACTCCTGACTTCAATTAGCTTTTGGAGAAGTCTTTAGCCTAGGGGTTCATATACTTTTTCCAACCTACACTGTGAATGTTTAAATTGTYTATTTAATATAGACAAGAAAAATACAATAATTTGTGTGTTATTAGTTTAAGCACTTTATGTTAATATATTGTTGTAACTTAGATGAAGGTCAGATCAAATTTGTTGACCATTTTATACAYAAATCCAGGTAAATCCAAAGGGTTCACATACTTATGTTAAGTTGAAAAAATAGTTTCTTGTTCAGCTTCATTCAGACACATTACCATCTCTCTCAAAAACTTTATTTCCCATACATGCACATGCACACTCCATCAAGAATAAATCTGTGCGTGTACACACACGACCAGTGGTGGAAAAATAACTAAATTGTCAAACTTGAGTAAAAGTAAAGACACGGGCAAAACTCCTAATGGTTGTTTTGGACCCGGTACCGGGTCCGGCGAGTTTGGGGGGGGGCAGGAAATAGAAAGTGACATATCAGGACATCCCGAGTGGCGCAGCGGTCTAATGCACTGCATTGCGGTACTTCAGGTGTCACTACAGACCTGGGTTCGACCCCAGACTGTGTCATAACGGGCCGTGACTGGGAATCCCATATGGCAGCGCACAATTGGCCCAGCGTCATCCGGGTTAGGGGGGGGGTTTGGCCGGGGGGGCTATACTTGGCTCATCGCACTCTAGTGACTTGTCGTGGTGGGCTGGGGGCCTGCAGGCTGACTTCGGTTGTCACATGTTTTGGTACCTATTGGAGAGCTCTTCTTTGTCTACACCCATTCAGCATTGTTCACATCCTTTAAAACTTTAGCCCCACCCATCTCTTTAAGCATTCACATGTGAGGCTATGTACTAAACATCCAAAGATTTCAAGATTAAAGACTGGTTTATACTACGGGTGTGTTCTTACATTTTATCTGGAGTGRCAGAGTGTGCTCTGGGTGTTCGTGAACTCAGAGGGTTGTCAGATTGTCCGTTCGTAAATTCAGAGCGTTTTCACTCTTGGAGCGTTCAGAGCGCACACTGGACGCTCTGYTTGAAAAGTAGGGTTGATCCGAGCGCTCTGACCTAACAACAGCAGTCAAGCACCCAAGCTAACTGCCTACCGTTGGCTAGCTTGCTATTTACTTCCAGACACAAATTAGAGTACAGCTTCCTCACCCTAGCAGAGCTGSTTAGGCTGTTTTTAAGTTATCCAGAGCATTGGTGACTGCAACTGTGCTGCTGGCAACAATTMAATTACGCTTTTATGCCGACGTTTACTGACACCGGCCATATTCAACGGGTGTTGAGCATTTGTAAATTRGTCAGTTATTCTGSGCTCTGGRGCGCTCAGATGAGAGTGCTCTGAGATCAGAGTAGATAGCCAGAGCGAATTTACCAGCTACGTCTATCGACAGTTGTCGCAGTYACATCATTTACATTCTACGGAAATAGTTACTTGCATAGAGGAATCTTTTGTTTAGACATGTCGCTAGCTAGCTAAACAATGAACCATAATCCCAACTCATAATGTTACTACCCTGCATGAATCTGCAGGTAGGTAACCAACCAGGTTCATTGTTAGCTAGCTAACATTAGGATATAACTAGCAATGCAAATGGCTCTGAGATACAAATAATGTTATTACGCAGATCATACATGTAACATTAGCTAGGTAGCAGCTAGCTAACAGTACACTTTAACTTGCAATGAAAACGACTTTCTAACAAAATTAGAAACATATAACCAGCTCATATTATAGACAGGAGCMTGCTACATGGCAGWCCAATCCGAACACATCTCTCAGAATATCCAGCCCACTCATTATCTCAGCCAATCATGGCTAGCGGGAAGGTTTCATACTTTGTCTGTGGCTAAATCAACAAGGCTCGTAATTTAAAAAATGTCTGCGTCTTTACAGATGGCATACACGTTTGTTATTAAGGCACATGGAAGTTCACATGTTCCAGAAGGCATTTCTGCGAGAAAAAAAAGTGCATTTTGATAAAGACAAACGTTTACGCTCAAATAGCTCTCCTGTGAAGTAGTGATGCGTGACATACGCCTAGTTTCCTGAAACAAATCAGATAAAGGTCAAATCACCAAAAGTACAAAGATTTAGTGTGCATGAAGAGGGTACACGGTCATTGTAAAGCAGTGCATTTCCTTCTCCATCCACATTACCTCATAGGCATCCTCCACCTACGCCTATGATCTAGCTCATTGTTTACAATAGGAAAGTGAATGGGAAAATAATTTAGTAGCTTCCTCGCCTGTCTATGTCTTATTTTGTATTTATGTATTACTCCAAAACCATAAGCCCTGATTTCTAAGGTCATTTTAAGATGTCAGGCTTGAAAATGAATTCAATTTTTGCACAGTGACTCACTAACCAAACCAACCGCAACTGATTTCAAGTGACCAAGAGATGTCATATGATGTCTTACTGATATCTAGTGGATGAACTAGAAATCGGACAGGGGATATATTTACATCAATGGATAGGTAAAGACTTCAGCTTTCTCATCATATGTATACAGTATCATATATTATTTAAATCACAGACTTTCAAACATCTTATTCCCCAACATGGGAACAATTGGGGAATCCCCCCTCCTGCCTGAAGAAAAATGTTTACAAAAACCTTTACCAAAAACTTGCACATTCCAGGGGGGTTTCTCGGGCTCTGTAGTAGTCACATTGTTTCTGACACCTTTATCAGAATCCCACAGTTCTTATCTGTCTAACAGTACTAAGCTTGTGTTTGTAGGACTTTTGAAACCGAAATGTAKGTTATGAGGGTAGAATACAATATTATGCGTTGTTTAAAAAATGCCACCAGAGAGGATCAGAGTTTAAGAGGTTGTTAATATAAAAGGACTGCAGAAAAAGTAAAAGTCACCCAGTGAAATACTACTTGAGTACAAGTCTGAAAGTATCTGGTTTGGTGGAAAAAGTACTAAATTGTCATATTTGAGTAAAAGTTCAAAGTAAAAGTAAATACTATACATCAAATTCCTTATATTAAGCAAACCAGATGGATCGAGTTTCTTGTTCTATTTTTTTTACAGACAGACGGGCACACTCCAACACTCAGACATAATTTACAAATGCAGTATTTGTGTTTAGTGAGTTTGCCAGATCAGAGGCAGTAGGTATGACAACGTGTTATATTGACAGGTGCGTGAGTTTGACCATATTGATGTCCTGCCTGAGCATTCGAAATGTAACGAGTACTTTTTGGCATCATAGAAAATTTGGGGAATAAAAAGTACATATTTTCTTTAGGAATGTAGTGGAGTAAAAGTAAAAGTTGTCAGAAATATTAAAAATAAAGTACAGATGCCACCCAAAAAGGTTAAGAAGTATTTTGAAGTTTTTTTACTTACAGTTTTTTTTACAATTGCTTACACACTAAAATGTAACTTTTCCCACAATTAGCAAAACCTTACACTCAAGGAGCAAAACACAAGGCTAGATTTGCACAACTGTAAGCACATTGTCAGCTTCACACTATTTGCAACACATTACACACAGTGATTTGCAAAACACTAAACACACTTGTATACATCAGACACAGAAGTATATCATGATGTCACTTCCTTGCAATTCCAAAGCACTGACTGTCAAATTACCACACCTATAAGCCAATCTGTTAAACACAGCCATCAGGTGCACAAACACATGATTGCTAAATTGTCACATCACCAATGTTCAGGTGTTTAATTGCAATATGAGAGAACAATATTGTCTAGGCATTGGGCTGAGGTGTCACCTGCCTTCACCAACCCACAATGGAAGGATCGCCTGTGGAAAATAAGGCAGCGGAGTCAAGGGGGTTGAGGATGGAGTGTCACAGTACCACCAGAGGCGCAGGTATATCAGCAGCGTGGGAGAGCAAGTATGGAGGATAGAGTGGGATAGAGCGTGCGAAGAGGAATCCGAAGTCAGATTTCTGGTCCGCACATCGTCGTTCTTGACATGATATCTCCTGTGAGCAGAGGTAGTGGAGAACCCACTGTGCACTCACAGATGCAGAGGGACTATACTAATGTTATCATATCGTGCACGAATTTCTGCCTTCTGCATACTAGATGTGCTCGTGTTGTGAACAACCAACTGGCACCTAGTTGTGACGGTGAGGAAGACAGGACTTTGGCGTGTAGGTTCAGAGGACCAAAATACGTGTCAGGGAAGAGTTAATCAGTTGCCAAAGTGGCTTAGATCATAAGAGAGCTTTTCGACTGCAGAAAATCAGGGCAAAACAGTAGATCTGTCGTAACACAGTTTCACAGTAGTAGTCGTCCGCTATAAATTGTATGCACCATATGCTCAGACCAACTGTGCATAACCCTTCTGTGAACTTCCACTGTTACACGTGCTAATGCCGCTCAAGCAGTATTTATGTACCCTCTACTGCATTACGTTAATTGAGAGAGGTATCTCGATAAAGGTTGGTTATGACTCTTAGGAAGCACGTGGATGATCTTTTCAGAGGAGTGGCGTGCCAGTATGTCTTAGCTTGACCCTTTGAAGTAGACAGACATAAGAGATGAAGAGATGAGACCATTTGTAGGACTCTACCGGTTATTGGTGTCTCGAATGCTATAGTTGCTATCATGGTCTCTAGAGAACTACACATGCCAACTTTGGTGAATTCCAGAGGCCCATTTTTCTCAATATTGAATGTCGCATCACAGGCTACATCAAGTCAAGGCATACTGGCTATACGTCATGCTGTAACTGACAGTTTTGTCTAGGCTTCAAATGAAGAACTAACTTATCGAGTACCTTTTGAGAGGGAATTCAGAGAGGGGCAAACGGTGGCGGCATGAGTATGTGGAGGTTTGTATTGTTCACTTTAGCACTGGGATGTTGATACTGACACAGGACTTTTTTACATTGACTGTATTACATCGACCTATCTGAACTACACAATCTTGTCTTTCACTGATTTAGGGAGTTTTGCAGATGGATGCTGAGGAAATCTGCATGAATTCATATATATTGATGAGGCAGGGTTTCAACCTCAAAAACGAAGAAGGAGAGGCAGAAATATCATTGGCCTCAGGGCTATAATCAATGTCCTGGGGCAACGTGGGGGTAACATCACCTTTGCGCTGCATTTCACAGCATGGGTTGTCCTCGTCATGCAAAATGGGCCTTACAACACACCTACATTCTCGCAGTTTTTGGATGATTGCACACATGTCACAGCAGGTGATGAAATGCACCAGATGGCAATACACGGTCATCTGGGACAATGTGTCATTCCACCGCTTGCTTTGGTCAGAACTTTCACACCATCACAGTTGACAGTCTATACCTTCCACATACTCTCCGTTTCTAAACCCTATCGAAGAGTTTTTCTGCATGGTGGTGGAAGGTTTACGATCTCAGCCCAGGCTCAGGTACCCTCATTTCCGTCGCATGGAGGGACGCTGTGACCAGTCGACGCGCAGCTGTGCAAGGATGGATTCGACATTCAAGACGTTCTTCCCGTTGTCTTGCTAATGACGATATTGCTTGTGATGTTGATGAAATTCTTCTGGCAGATCCAGCTAGCGAAGAGAATATGTATAGTATGTTTACTGTAGGATTTTGTACAATATTGTCAGGATACAGTATTTTAACGTTTGTCTGTTTGCTGAGCTAACAGTGTTATGCACACTTCTGATGTAGGCATGAAAACTGGGACATGTTTTGTTGTGATTCTCCATGTTGACATGTTGACTGATTTGGGTATATGGAGAGAAATAAATGATATTTTCCTCAGTCTGCCGCATTGGTCTTGTGTAGTGTTTGTATAGTTGCACTTTCTCTGTGTACTTCATTTACAGTACTCTAATCACTGACAATTAGACTTGCTAAACGTGTTTTAGGGTAGCAACAGCATTGTGTAACTGGTTCAAAAAGATTGAAGTCATATGAAATGTGTGTGCTTTGTATGGTAACAAAATATTATTTTTATGAAGTCGTGTATAGTTTTGACAAAAGTGTTCCATTTTGCAAATGATCTGAAGTGTTGTGCTAATTGTGCGTAGTGTTTTGCAAACCGGGCCTTGTTTTCAAAATTGAGCTTAAACAATTGAAAAAAACTGTAAGTACTTTACACCACTAACATACACAAACCTCCTTAGTGCCAGCTCAGTGGCTGTAGCTAATGCAGTAGGTGTGTGTGTGTGTGTGTGTGTGTGTGTGTGTGTCCCAGGGGAAAGGGCTGGTTTAATTCCCCAGGAAATCACTCTGATTTGGAACAGCAGGAAAGTCATTTCCAATGAAAGTCAATGGACTGCTGGTGCGAGCGGCTTGAGAGAGAGAGAGAGAGAGAGTAGGGTGTGTGTGTATGTGTGTTCCTAACCCTTGTTTGTGACGTGACTACCATTAATGTGATGGCAGCTATTTTATTAAATKAATTAACTATGTTTAATTATTATGTGATTAAATTAATCATGTAACAATAAACTCATTAGTAACTTGGGGCACCATGGAAAAAGTTTGTTTAATGAGTTACCATTTCCCGAATTAACTCAAGAATATATCAGAATATATTGTTATCATACCAGTCATCCACTAATCATTATTACCTCATATCAGTCTCATTCTGAARGTCGCATAATTCTTGGATATCTGCACAACCCTAGTCTAAATGATGATTCAGCAATACACAAATTGGCTTTACTTTTTTTTTTACTAGATAACTAAATAATCACACAAAAATACATAAACACACACAGTATCGGTTATATTGACTACTAACATAATGCAATGAA
Source organism: Salvelinus sp. IW2-2015 (assembly GCF_002910315.2). Lineage (NCBI taxonomy): Eukaryota > Metazoa > Chordata > Actinopteri > Salmoniformes > Salmonidae > Salvelinus > Salvelinus sp. IW2-2015. Next base: position 5,758,315 of record NC_036859.1, on the reverse strand, counting down.
AAGTCCCTAGTGGACTAACCCGGTATGACGGCTTGTTACACAATGAAGAGGGGGTGGGAACAGATAAAGAGTGGGAAAGACATTGTACATACAGTTGGAAAACTATTCTCATGGGAATGTGAATACTTTGCACATGAACGAGAGTGTACTTTTAACAGAGCTGAGATTTCCAATAAAGTGAAAATTAAAACGTAGCAGGTAACGTAGCAGGAAGATTGGAATGCTGTGAGCCAAGAGGTTAAGTTCAAATCCCACTGGAGGACATGTTGAATATGAATTATTATATASATGAACAAGCACAGTGTGTTGTGTGTGTAGCTAGTTTCAGAGCCTTATTTTTAGGTAAGATGCCCAAATAAKATTTTTAAGTTGAATGAACATATGAGGCAATTTGCGCAAATGCATCATTATCAGTTGAAAAKATTTTCGCCTACATTTTCCCATGTTGTATCTAAGTTAGGGCTAACWAAAAATGTTGAGTTCTGTAACTGTCCTGCGCAGGAGCTGGTTGTAGGAGCTGAGCCTGGTATTCAGTGCTGCCTGAAGGCCAAACAAGGAGCTGTGTGTGTGTCTGTGTGTGTGTGTGTTTGGCTGGGAGCAGGGAGCTGGCAGAGCAGAAGCTGCTGCATGCAAATAGCATCTCAGTGGGGGGAGTGAATGTGTGATCGGAGACTAAAATCATTACAGTACACCTGGTCACTGTGTTCTTGGCTGGGCTTCCCGCTTCCTCTAGCTAGCCTCTCTCGCTACCATCCGCCCTTTTTCTATATTCTTTTTTTTATCACCTCTCTCCTCTCTCTCATCTCTGTCCTTTTCCCTTGTCTCACCTCTTTCTGTCTATCCCCTTCTCCTCTCTCTATGGTAATGGAAGTTATTCTTACACGCCACGTTTATCGTCCCCATCGCTCGTTTACTAACTAGATTTTCGCCGGGGAGAGACGCGAGAGAGAGAGAGCGCGAGCCCCAGAGGGAGGAGCGCCCTGTCCTGGAGAAAAAGACTAAACTCACGGATGCATCAATGCTATCCTGTTAATCTCACTCTTTAACAACTGTAAAAGTATATCGTTAGATTTCAACAACCGTGTTATATATTAATCAGCCTTAATGCCACCCCCGGTGTCTCTCCTCAAATAACAAAGAGAATAAATAATTTAATAACATTAATATTGTGGATTATTACTGAGTTAAACAGTAGGCCTATTCCACTACAGTGTTGAACCTAATCAGCTTACACTGCCATCCCCTGTCTCCTCAAATACAAAGAGAGAAATATCATTTAATATCATTAATACTTGGATATTACTGGTTAAATACAGTAGGCCTATTCCATACATGCTTGAACCAATCACTTACACTACGCATTCCCTGTCCTCCTCAAATACAAAGAGAGAATAGTCATGTTAAATAAACGTTTAATACTGTGGATATTACTGGTTAAATACAGTAGGCCTATTCCACTACAGTTGAACCTAATCAGCTTACACTGCCATCCCCTGTCCTCCTCAAATACAAAGAYAGAARAGTCATTTAATAACATTAATACTGTGGATATTACTGGTTAGATACAGTAGGCCTACTCTTACACAATACATGTCTGCAGTTGACTCCAGTACAGTAGTGTTAGCTGACTGTCTCCTGTCCTCTCTCMTCTCTCATACTCACTGAGAACGTCAACTAGACTGAGATTCCCTGGGCTCTGATTGGTGGATTCCACGTCTGGTGGTTTTGTCCTTGAGAATGCGCAGACATGGGCCAGATAATGTTCCGACAGCAGAAACTCTAAACCCAGACCCAGATCAACACATACTCTCCTCTCCTCCTACTCTGCCATCGCAATACAGGATGAAGGAATTGAGTGAWGTCTTAAATGAAAGCACCACATGTCCCCAGTACATCTACAAAKATTTGAGGATAGATATACTGRACAGTTGAAGTCGGAAGTTTATATACARCTTAGCCAAKTACATTTAGACTCTGTTTTTCACATTTCCTGACATTTAATCCGTGTAAAAATTCCCTGTCTTAGGTCAGTTAGGATCACCACTTTATTTTAAGAACGTGAAATATCAGAATYATAAGGGGAGAGAATGTTTATTTCATCACATTTKCAGTAGGTCAGAAGTTTACATACACTGAATTAGTATTTGGTAGCATTGCCTTTAAATTGTTTAACTTGGGTCAAACGTTTCAGGTAGCCTTCCACAAGCTTCCCACAATAAGTTCGGTGAATTTTGGCCCATTCCTCCTGAACAGAGCTGGTGTACTGAGTCAGGTTTGTAGGCCTCCTTGCACGCACACACTTTTTCAGTTCTGCCCAAAATGTTCTATGGGCTTGAGGTCAGGTCTTGCTGATGGCCACTCCAATACCATGACCATTATCCTGACCAACTTGCCCTCCAAATACACCTCTGCTGTTTTCAATCAGGATCTCAGCGATCACTGCTCATTGCTGTATCCGCTATGGGTCCGCGGTCAACGACCACCCTCATCACTGTCAAACGCTCCCTAAAACACTTCTGCGAGCAGGCTTTCTAATCGACCTGGCCCGGTTATCCTGGAAGGATATTGACCTCATCCCCTCAGTCGAGGATGCCTGGTCATTCTTTAAAAGTAATTTCCTTACCATCTTAGATAAGCATGCCCCGTTCAAAAATGCAGAACTAAGAAGATATAGCCCTTGGTTCACCTCCAGACCTGACTGCCCTTGACCAGCACAAAAACATCCTGTGGCGGACTGCAATAGCATCGAATAGCCCTTGTGATTTGCAACTGTTCAGGGAAGTCAGGATCCAATACACACAGTCAGTTAGGAAAGCAAAGGCTAGCTTTTTCAAGCAGAAATTCGCATCCTGTAGCTCTAACTCCAAAAAGTTTTGGGACACTGTAAAGTCCATGGAGAACAAGAGCACCTCCCCCAGCTGCCCACTGCACTGAGGCTAGGTAACACGTCACCACTGTAAATCCATGATAATCGAAAATTTCAATAAGCATTCTCAATGGCTGGCCATGCCTTCCTCCTGGCTACTCCAACCCCGGCCAACAGCTCCGCCACCCGCAGCTACTCGCCCAAGCCTCCCCAGCTTCTCCTTCACCCAAATCCAGACAGCAGTGTTCTGAAAGAGCTGCAAAACCTGACCCGTAAAAATCACTGGGCTAGACATATCTGGACCCTCTCTTTCTAAAACTATCCGCCGCCATTGTTCTGCCGTGGTCATCCCCCTCTTCAAAGGGGTGACTCCCTAGACCCAAACTGTTACAGACCTATATCCATCCTGCCCTGCCTATCTAAAGACTTCGAAAGCCAAGTTAATAAACAGATCACTGACCATTTCGAATCCCACCGTACCTTCTCTGCTGTGCAATCGGGTGCACCTCAGCCACGTCAAGGTACTAAACGATATCATAACCGCCATCGATAAAAGACAGTACTGTGCAGCCGTCTTCATCGACCTGGCCAAGGCTTTCGACTCTGTCAATCACGGTATTTCTATCGGCAGACTCAATAGCCTTGGTTTTTCTAATGACTGCCTCGCCTGGTTCACCAACTACTTTGCAGACAGAGTTCAGTGTGACAAATCGTAGGGCATGTTGTCCGGACCTCTGGCAGTCTCTATGGGGGTACACACAGGGCTTATTCTCGGGCCGACTCTTTTCTCTGTATATATCAATGATGTCACTCTTGCTGCGGGCATTCCTAACCACCTCTAGCAGACGACACCATTCTGTATACTTCTGGCCCTTCCTTGGACACTGTGCTATCTAACCTCCAAACGAGCTTCATGCCATACAACACTCTTTCCGTGGCTCCCAACTGCTCCTAAACGCTAGTAAAACCAAATGCATGCTTTTCAACCGTTCGCTGCCCGCACCCGCAGGACCGACTAGCATCACCACCCTGGACGGTTCCGACCTAGAGTGGTGGACAACTATAATACCTAGGTGTCTGGCTAGACTGTAAACTCTCCTTCCAGATTAAACATCTCCAATCCAAAATCAAATCTAGAATCGGCTTTCTATTTTGCTAACAAAGCCTCCTTCACTCACGCTGCCAAACTTACCCTAGTAAAACTGACTATCCTACCAATCCTCGACTTCGGTGATGTCATCTACAAAATAGCTTCCAATACTCTACTCAGCAAACTGGATGCAGTCTACCACAGTGCCACCCGTTTTGTTACCAAATCACCTTATTCCACCCACCACTGGACCTGTAGCTCTCAGTCGGCTGGCCCTCGCTACATATTCGTCGCCAGACCCACTGGCTCCAAGTTATCTATAAGTCTAGCTAGGTAAGCTCCGTCATTATCTCAGTTCACTGGTCACGATAACAACACCCACACGTAGCACACGTTCCAGCAGGTATATCTCACTGATCATCCCCAAAGCCAACACCTCATTTGGCCGCCTTTCCTTCCAATTCTCTGCTGCCAGTGACTGGAACGAATTGCAAAAATCGCTAAAGCTGGAGACATATTTCCCTCACTAACTTTAAACATCAGCTATCTGAGCAGCTAACCGATCGCTGCACCTATACACAGTCCATCTGTAAATAGCCCACCCAATCTACCTACCTCATCCCCATACTGTTTTTATTTTATTTACTTTTCTGCTCTTTTGCACACCAGTATCTCTACTTACACATCATCATCTGGTCATTTATCACTCCAGTGTTAATCTGCTAAATTGTAATTATTCGCTCCWATGGCCTATTTATTGCCTACCTCGTCATGCATTTTGCACACACTGTATATAGACTTTCTTTTTTCTACTGTGTCATTGACTTGTTTTTTGTGTTATTGGCTTGTTTATTGTTTACTCCATGTGTAACTCTGTGTTGTTGTCTGTGTCACACTGCTTTGCTCTATCTTGGCCAGGTCGAAGTTGCAAATGAGAACTTGTTCTCAACTGGCCTACCTGGTTAAATAAAGGTGAAATAAAAATATATAAATATAAATAAAAAAATGACTTTGGAAGCATGCATGGGGTCACAGTCCATTTGGAAGAACCATTTGCGACCAAGTTTTAACTTCCTGACTGATGTCTTGAGATGTTTGGGCGGCAGGTAGCCTAGTGGTTAGAGTGTTGGACTAGTAGCTGGAAGGTTGCAAGATCAAATCCCTGAGCTGACAAGGTAACAATCTGTCGTTCTGCCCCTGAACAAGGTAGTTAACCCACTGTTCCTAGGCTGTCATTGAAAATAAGAATTTGTTCATAACTGACTTGCCTAGTGAATAAAGGCAAATAATAATATTTTGCTTGAATATATCAACATATATTTTACCTCCCTCATGATGCCATCTATTTTGTGAAGTGCACCAGTCCCCCCTGCAGCAAAGCGCCCCCACAACATGATGCTGCCACCCCCGTGCTTCACGGTTGGGATGGTGTTCTTCGGCTTGCAAGCCTCCCCCTTTTTCCTCCAAACATGACAATGGTCATTATGGCCAAACAGTTCTATTTTTGTTTCATCAGACCAGAGGACATTTCTCCAACAAGTACGATCTTTGTCCCCATGTGCAGTTGCAAACCACCAGAGTCTGCTTTTTTATGGAGGTTTTGGAGCAGTGGCTTCTTCCTTCCTGAGTGGCCTTTCAGGTTTGTCGATATAGGACTTGTTTTACTGTGGATATAGATACTTTTGTACTCTTTCCTCTAGCATCTTCACAAGACCTTTGTTGTTGTTTTGGGATTGATTTGCACTTTCGCACCAAAGTACGTTCATCTTAGGAGACAGAACGCGTCTCCTTCCTGAGCGGTATGACGGCGCATGGTGTCCCATGGTGTTTATACTTGCATACTATTGTTTGTACAGATAAACGTGGTACCTCAGGTGTTTGGAAATTGCTCCCAAGGTTGAACCAAACATGGGTGAGGCTCTACATTTGGCTGATTTCTCTTTGATTTTCCCATGATGGTCAAGCAAAGAGGCACTGGTTTGAAGGTAGGCCTTGAAATACATCCACAGGTACACCTCCAATTGACTCAAATTATGTAAATTATCCTATCATAAGCTTCTAAAGCCATGACGTCATTCTAGGAATGTTCCAAGCTGTTTCAAAGGTACAGTTATACATACCATTGCTATGGCTTCTCTATAAAGACACTGTGGCATCTATCCCAAACATGCAGCTATATCATCCACTAGGAAGTTATAATGCCAGCATTGTATAATTAAAATAGCATCTGTATTCTGAATTTAGGCCTATTATATTAAAGTGTGAATTGCAAAATTAAAATATCTAGCAAACACACACACACCCACACAGTGGCCGAATTAGTTATAGGGACATGGGCAGCCGCCAGGGTAGCATCTTGTCGGGAGCGGCACAGGGCGCCGCCCAAAAAATGGAACGGTGACATTTGCGCAAACGGTTTTCTATCGCTCATTTGCAGTCACGTCAATGGATATCAAATGTCGGAGAGGGTGCGCCTGATTCTAATTTGTGAGCTAGGCAGGCTACTGCCTGGGAACGTCTCCCACTCAGAAGTAACGAGTGGGGAGGGGGACGGGGGTAAGGTTGACCTCAGGGCTCCCCACTGGAAGCCCAGGTAGGGGGAGCGGGGGAATCTATGAAATGCGGCTCCTCTAGCTTTGTACAGCACTAATGCAATTAGTAAAATTAGTCACACTACGAAAAATGCTACCAAATAAACCACGATTCATTCATAATACTGTGAATATATAGTTTTCAGACATATAATGAATTTTTTTCTGGTTTTGCGCGAAACTGGTTAAGAATAAATATAAACCAGTCTGCACAGCGCAAGGTGAATTGGTTTAGTCTTTGACTCTTGGTTTGACAGTGTTGGGGGATGGGTAATGTAGTCTGCACAGCACCAAGGTGAACTGGTTTAGTCTTGACCCTTGGTTGACAGTGTTGGGGGATGGGTAATGTAGTCTGTCACGGCAACCAAGGTGAACTGGGTTTAGTCTTGACCCTTGGTTGACAGTGTTGGGGGTGGGTAATGTAGTCTGCACGGCACCAAGGTGAACTGGTTTAGTCTTGACTCTTGGTTGACAGTGTTGGGGGTGGGTAATGTAGTCTGCACGGCACCAAGGGTGAACTGGTTTAGTCTTGACTCTTGTTGAACAGTGTTGGGGGATGGGTAATGGAGGTTATTCTGATGGCCGGTGAAGTGACGCATGTCACGGACAGTGTTGTGGTCTGTATTGGTCTCTCGTTGTTATTCTGTTTTGATATTTTCGGAGTTTATTTTTATATTTTATATAGCTTTAAATGTAATGTTGATTTATTTGTGTTGATTCAAATGTCTGAATAAAAATGAAGTTAGTGGCAGAATGGGGCTTTTGGGGGGGAAAGAACAAGGTCCTATTCGGAATTCACCTTTCTCTGCCATCATTACGCAGCACCTGTTACGCTATTTTTGTAGGCCTGGAAGAAGTAAGCCTACAAATGAAACAAACAGACAATCAGTGAGAGGCCTAGTGTAGGATTAATCGCAGAATTATATCATATTGAAAGTTAAAGGGCTCTATGCAATCCATATCGAGGGAAATTCAATGTTACAACGCGGTTTAGGTACAAAGGTAATGTTCCGTTTTAGCTGAGACTGCATTTAAACAATGCATATGTTGGCTCAATCGGAAATTACTTTGAAATTTAGATTGTGCAAAATGTATCCACTTCAGCGATACAAGTTTGAATCGAGCCTGAAATCTCTCTATACCCAGCTGCTTGCACAGTGTTGCAAGGTCAATATCTCATTTTATCGTTGGCCCTGCATGACGTGGAATTCTACAAAAAGTCAGTAGCATGGGCAGCCCCAAACCCAGTACAGTTTGGATTCTGTCGCTCGCAGTATTTGGTCTAATTCCAGGCTTTCCACCATGCAACGTGTGTTTAAATCAGGAGGCCACCATAAAATTAACAAAAGGCCTGCTGCCAGTGACAGCAAAATGCAAGCACAGACTGGTAAAGTAGGGCTATGACCATACTGGCCTACTAACTTCATTTTGCCTCTGTCACATGTGCACCTTGTGTCAGTTAAAATAGCCAACAGGGCCGGGCTACCTTCACTAAGAAATGAGACTAGTCTGTGTTCCGAGACCATGGGTGGAGGGGCTTGTTAGGGGTCTCAGGTGCTGATACAGCTTCTACCTCGCAATGCTTCATACTGTATACGTAACTTTACATTAAATTGTTATTTTCCGTCGTTGACATACTACTAACTACTAAAAGCTACATCGTCACTACGTTCATGGTATACTTAAATCAGTGGCACGTCACTACTATCCGTTTTTTCTAGGTAGTGCCAGTAGATCTGATCGTAAATGCCAGGGTTCACATGGTCTCTGAACAACTATCTGAATTACCGACATAATTTCGGTCGTTATAATCTTAGTGAATCAGATGAGCATATGTTTCTGAATATCATAATAGATGCATATAAAGTATATGCTACAACATCATCATTTCAGTCGATAGAAGTCATACGGCCTAACACTATTAACCATAGTTAAATCTGTGCAAAGCATAGTTCTGTAATATTGAGCTAAAGTTGTCACATCCCATTGTCAGAACTGTTTGTAGTGAATCTCTTTTCATACCCAAAAGCTCCTCACCTTAAAAGGTACTTAAAGTGCACAGTCAAAATCCTGAGACATTTGTAAATTCGTTTTTTTAGGTGTGCAATCACAGATAGACTCATGGCTCTGAAATGTCAATCATGGGTTCAGCTATAGGTTTGTATCGACTTTGAATTAGACATTTTCCGTTTTTAGAATGCTGAGCTATTTGAATACATAAATTATAGAATAACACTTTTTACCAAGTAGAGTCAGAACCATCACATACATTAAGAATTGTACTACAAACAACGATGTGACAGAATCATCTACTATAAGATTTCTGACAGTTGTTGCTTTACTTGAATGACATTATTGCTGGCTGGACTAGCCTAGACTATACTTGGAGGAAGTTGGCAATGACATGTGTTCTGATTGGTCCGTTGTATTTGTTCACGATTGTGATTGGATTGCAGATAGAAACGTATAGGCCAAGCTCAAGTGTGTTTTATGCATATAGAACTTTCTAGTTTTCATTTTTTTTCTCTTCAATGTACTTTTTCAAAATAGAACTTCACAGACATATGAAGAACCATCTTAAAGGTCAACTATATGTGAAAAACTCATTTTTGACAAAACATGTCAGATAGAACCTTACAGTCCCAAGATCTCATATTTATGGTTCAGTAATAGGCCACGACTGATGTTGACTCAGTCCGCTAAACGCTGTGACAGGAACTGGGCTATGTTTACCTGATGGAAAGATTTTCCATAAAACTGTAGTCCTCCCAATAACATACTTTTTCCGAACTGTAAATGTGTAGCTTCTATGTTGTGTATAATATCGGATTGTGCCTGTAGTCTAACGCAACAGAGATGACGCATAACCTCAAATTACACCATGTTACCTAAACAAACCTGCAACTAGTTTGTTGACGTAATTCAGAGAGCGGAAGAAAGAGGTAGTGAGATGTAAATAAACAGTCTGGAGAAAGGTAAATGCCATTTCAATGACTTTAATAAGCAAAATAGGAAACCATTTCTCTCCAAAAACAATAAAAAATAAGACGAAACAGAAACCAGCCTGAATGGAATTACAACAGTTCAAATGTAAGATATTAAAAAAAAAAAACGTATTTATATAAACCGATTGAAATTGATCCCCATCATCATCGCAAAATACATGAAATGAAAAACAAAACAAGCCGCTCCTGCGGTTTCAATTTGATTTCAACACTTGATATCAGTAACAACCAAGAGATTGTTAATGCATGACTTTTCAACAATAGTGTTTAAATGCAAGCGCCATGCTAATTCAATATGATCTGACAGTTTGTTCATTTAATCATTCAAATTACAACTTTAACTATGCATCTGGCCAGCAGAACACAGAATCACCAAATAATAATCATTAAATAGACGAAAGGATAATATCATATAACATACACAACAGTTTCCATTTTGAGATTTTGCACAACCTGAATCACTTTTTTTCCTGACCGGCAGAATATTTTGGGGGAAACATATAGCAGTATATATTTTCAACGTTTATTCCGAAACGCATGCGCAATCCAAATACTTGTTAATTGTACATAAAACCCCTCATTTGGTCAACATTATTGAGCATGTTTGAGACACTTTATTAAAAAATGGAAAAGTACAAAATATGTCTATTGTAGCCTGTTATGACTGTTAACGCGATGCAGCTGCACCCAATAAAATACTTAAATCAAGTTTCAATGAAATGACTCTCCTGTACATTTCTACAATTACATTCACATTAGGGTAGGCAATAGTTAACAGAACGGCATTGCTGGTGCAGAAAAACTCTTCTGACTACAGCACCACATTGAAATGAAATGGAATAACAGTATTTTTCTACTGTAGCCTATATGCATCCGAGGAGAGAGAATAACTAAAAGTTATGGGCTTAAATGTTATGCGCAAAGTACTCATCATCTGATATCTAGCGAGGCGTTTGTTTTAACAGTTTCGCACAATACATCACATTGTGTCATATGGTTATCATTAAGCTTGCATCTATCGTGTCTTTATTATTATAATAGAACAATCAATAATCATAGAATGTCTCTTTTAAGGGCGTCTGACAAAACTCAAAATGAAAACTTAAAACAAGCCATTATCCATAAAGTGCACTTATTATACCGTTTTTTAATCGTTTAATGCAACTGCAAAATGGCCATATCTCCGAAACAATACGCACAGAATGAAACTCAAACAAAACACGAAGAAAAGAAAACTCAAAGAAAGAAAGGAAAGTTCCAAACCACAGCCTCTTCAATCATGGTGTGCAGTTTTGCGTTGCGTAATATTTACAAGGCTACAGAACACATGATACTGCACAGGCAGCCCTGCTGTACTGTCCCCATTCCTCTCATCTAAACCAACAACGCTATGGAGAAGCGCAGATCAACGACATGTCTTATATATTTTACAAAAGATAATTATTACCGACATGTCCAGCATGCAGGATTAATATTTTTATGAGATTTTTGTTTCAATATATATTCGAAAATAACCAAGCAGGCAACCAATGGGATGTTGCATACAATGTCCCCCTTTGCGGGATAAGTAGACCGATTTCAAGATTTGCATAATGTGGAGTCTTGTTTTAACAATTCCTCTTTTCTTTTTTCAGGCCCAGTGTAAATGTGAGTCTCAAACCTCTGCGTTGTTTGTTGTTAAGGCCTACACGCCGGTCGGTCATCCACGAACAGACACAGTAAAAGCAGTAGCCTGAAAAGAGGAAAGTTCGTCGCTGTTTCTCTCTTCTCGCAGGAAGATGGGGGAAAAAAGTATCTTCACTACAAGCAACTAATCTACAAAGATGCAGCGGTGACCAAACAGTCTGCCTTGTTCTTTGTATCTTCTCTGTGATGGAGAGAATGGTTACATATGAGACTATTACTATTTGATGGATCATTATTCTTATATGAATATTGTTGCTGTCATGAGTATAGTTCAATATGACGGCGTATGTGATTATTATTG
>NC_036859.1:5734955-5746751 GCF_002910315.2 Salvelinus sp. IW2-2015 | reverse complement strand
GACCTTTGTTGTTGTTTTGGGATTGATTTGCACTTTTCGCACCAAAGTACGTTCATCTTTAGGAGACAGAACGCGTCTCCTTCCTGAGCGGTATGACGGCTGCATGGTGTCCCATGGTGTTTATACTTGCATACTATTGTTTGTACAGATAAACGTGGTACCTTCAGGTGTTTGGAAATTGCTCCCAAGGTTGAACCAAACATGTGGAGGTCTACACTTTTTTTTCTGAGGTCTTGGCTGATTTCTTTTGATTTTCCCATGATGTCAAGCAAAGAGGCACTGGGTTTGAAGGTAGGCCTTGAAATACATCCACAGGTACACCTCCAATTGACTCAAATTATGTAAATTATCCTATCATAAGCTTCTAAAGCCATGACGTCATTCTCAGGAATGTTCCAAGCTGTTCAAAGGTACAGTTATACATACCATTGCTATGGCTTCTCTATAAAGACACTGTGGCATCTATCCCCAACATGCAGCTATATCATCCACCTAGGAAGTTATAATGCCAGCATTGTATAATTAAAATAGCATCTGTATTCTGAATTTAGGCCTATTATATTAAAGTGTGAATTGCAAAATTAAAATATCTAGCAAACACACACACACACACACACACAGTGGCCGAATTAGGTATAGGCGACATGGGCAGCCGCCCAGGGTAGCATCTTGTCGGGAGCGGCACAGGGCGCCCGCACCAAAAAAAATGGAACGGTGACATTTGCGCAAACGGTTTTCTATCGCTCATTTGCACGTCACGTCAATGATATCATGTCGGAGAGGGTGCCCTGATTCTAATTTGTGAGCTAGGCAGGCTACTGCCTGGGAACGTCTCCCACTCAGAAGTACGAGGTGGGGAGGGGGACGGGGGTAGGTTGACCTCAGGGCTCCCCACTGGAAGCCCGAGGTAGGGGGAGCGGGGGAATCTATGAAATAGCGCTCCTCTAGCTTTGTACAGCACTAATGCAATTAGTAAAATTAGTCACACTACGAAAAATGCTACCAAATAAACCACGATTCATTCATAATACTGTGAATATATAGTTTCACAGACATATTATTGAATTTTTTTCTGGTTTGCGCGAAATGGTTAAGAATAATATAAAACCAGTCTGCACAGCAGCAAGGTGAATTGGTTTAGTCTTGACTCTTGGTTGACAGTGTTGGGGGATGGGTAATGTAGTCTGCACAGCACCAAGGTGAACTGGTTTAGTCTTGACCCTTGGTTGACAGTGTTGGGGGATGGGTAATGTAGTCTGCACGGCACCAAGGTGAACTGGTTTAGTCTGACTCTTGGTTGACAGTGTTGGGGATGGTAATGTAGTCTGCACGGCACAAGGTGAACTGGTTTAGTCTTGACTCTGGTGTGACAGTGTTGGGGGATGGGTAATGTAGTCTGCACGGCACCAAGGTGAACTGTTTAGTCTGACTCTTGGTTTGACAGTGTTGGGGGATGGGTAATGTAGTCTGCACGCCACCAAGGTGAACTGGTTTAGTCTTGACTCTTGGTTGACAGTGTTGGGGGATGGGTAATGTATTGATGCCGAGTGCCAAGTCAACACAGATGTTTTCTATTTGTCTTTGTTACTTCTTTTTGATATTTCGAGTCTTATTTTTATATAGCTTTAAATGTAATGTTGATTTATTTGTGTTGATTCAAATGTCTGAATAAAAATGACAGTTAGTGCAGAATGGGGCTTTTGGGGGGGAAAGAACAAGTCCTATTCGGAATTCACCTTTCTCTGCCATCATTACGCAGCACCTGTTACGCTATTTTTGTAGGCCTGGAAGAAGTAAGCCTACAAATGAAACAAACAGACAACTCYTGAAGGCCTAGTGTAGGATTAATCGCAGAATTATATCATTTGAAAGTTAATAAAGGGCTCTATGCAATCCATATCGAGGAAATTCAATGTTACAACGCGGTTTAGGTACAAAGGTAATGTTCCCGTTTTAGCTGAGACTGCATTTAAACAATGCATATGTTGGCTCAATCGGAAATTACTTTGAAATTTAGATRGTGCAAAATGTATCACTTCAGCGATACAAGTTGAATCGAGCCCTYATCTCCTTACCCAGCTGCTTGCACAGTGTTGCAAGGTCAAATATCTCATTTTATCGTTGGCACCTGCAATGACGGGAATTCTACAAAAGTCAGTAGCATGGGCCAGCACCCAAACCCAGTACAGTTTGGATTCGGTCGCTCGCAGTATTTGGTCTAATTCCAGGCTTTCCACCATGCAARGTGTGTTTAAATCAGGAGGCTACCATAAAATTAACAAAAGGCCTGCTGCCAGTGACAGCAAAATGCAAGCACAGACTGGTAAAGTAGGCTATGACCATACTGGGCCTACTACATTCATTTTGCCTCTGTCACATGTGCACCTTGTGTCAGTTAAAATAGCCAACAGGGCCGGGCTACTTCACTAAGAAATGAGACTAGTCTGTGTTTCCGAGAGGGTGAACATGAGGCATTATAGACATGTTGCTTCACATACACCTTTAGGCTACATGTCATAAACGCAATGGTATGACCTCAAATCAACGGTCTCGATAAAAATGCCATCGCCTAAACCACATTAACCATAAGGTTAAATCTGTGCAAAGCATAGTTCTGTAATATTGAGCATTAAAGTTGTCACATCCCATTTGTCAGAACTGTTTTGTAGTGAATTCTTCTTTCATAACCCAATAAGCTCCTCACCTTAAAAGGTACTTAAAGTGCACAGTCAAAATCCTGAGACATTTGTAAATTCGTTTTTTTAGGGTGTGCAATCACAGATAGAACCTCATGGCTCTGAAATGTCAATCATGGGTTCAGCTATAAGGTTCTATCTGACACTTTGAATTAGACATTTTCCGTTTTTATGAATGCTGAGCTATTTGAATACATAAATTATAGAATAACACTATTTTACCAAGATAGAGTCAGAACACATCACATACATTAAGAATTGTACTACAAACAACGATGTGACAGAATCATCTACTATAAGATTTCTGACAGTTGTTGCTTTACTTGAATGACATTATTGCTGGCTGGACTAGCCTAGACTATACTTGGAGGAAGTTGGCAATGACATGTGTTCTGATTGGTCCGTTTGTATTTGTTCACGATTGTGATTGGATTGCAGATAGAAACGTATAGGCCAAGCTCAAGTGTGTTTATGCATATAGAACTTTCTAGTTTTTCATTTTTTTTCTCTTCAAATGTACTTTTTCAAAAATAGAACTTCACAGACATATGAAGAACCATCTAAAGGTCAACTATATGTGAAAAACTCATTTTTGACAAAACATGTCAGATAGAACCTTACAGTCCCAAGATCTCATATTTATGTTCAGTATAGGCCACGACTGATGTTGACTCAGTCCGCTAAAAACGCTGTGACAGGAACTGGGCTATGTTTACCTGATGGAAAGATTTTCCATTAAAACTGTAGGTCCTCCCAATAACATACTTTTCCCGAACTGTAAATGTGTAGCTCTATGTTGGTGTATAATATCGGATTGTGCCTGTAGTCTAACGCAACAGAGATGACGCATAACCTCAAATTACACCATGTTACCTAAACAAACCTGCAACTAGTTTGTTGACGTAATTCAGAGAGCGAGAGAAAGAGGGTAGTGAGAGTAGAATAAACAGTCTGAGAAAGGTAAATGCCATTTCAATGACTTTAATAAGCAAAATAGGAAACCATTTCTTCCAAAAACAATAAAAAATAAGACGAAACAGAAACCAGCCTGAATGGAATTACAACAGTTCAAATGTAAGATATTTAAAATAAAAAAAACGTATTTATATAAACCGGATTGAAAATTGATCCCCATCATCATCGCAAAATACATGAAATGAAAAACAAAACAAGCCGCTCCTGCGGTTTCAATTTGATTTCAACACAGTTGAATCAGTAACAAACCAAGAGATTGTTAAATGCATGACTTTTCAACAATAGTGTTTAAATGCAAGCGCCATGCTAATTCAATATGATCTGACAGTTTGTTCATTTTAATCATTCAAATTACAACTTTAACTATGCATCTGGCCAGCAGAACCAGAATCACCAAATAATAATCATTAAATAGACGAAAGGATAATATCATATAACATACACAACAGTTTTCATTTTGAGATTTTGCACAACCTGAATCACTTTTTTTCCTGACCGGCAGAATATTTTGGGGGAAAACATATAGCAGTAATATATTTCAACGTCMTATTCCCGAAACGCATGCGCAATCCAAATACTTGTTAATTGTACATAAAACCCCTCATTTGGTCAACATTATTGAGCATGTTTGAGACACTTTATTAAAAAATGGAAAAGTACAAAATATGTCTATTGTAGGCCTGTTATGACTGTTAACGCGATGCAGCTGCACCCAATAAAATACTTAAATCAAGTTTCAATGAAATGACTCTCCTGCTACATTTGTTCTACACATTACATTCACATTAGGGCTAGGCAATAGTTAACAGAACGGCATTGCTGGTGCAGAAAAAACTCTTCTGACTACAGCACCACATTGAAATGAAATGGAATAACAGTATTTTTCTACTGTAGCCTATATGCATCCGAGGAGAGAGAATAACTAAAAGTTATGGTGCTTAAATGTTATGCGCAAAGTACTCACTCATCTGATATTCTAGCGAGGCGTTTGTTTTTTACAGTTTCGCACAATACATCACATTGTGTCATATGGTTATCATTAAGCTTGCATCTATCGTGTCTTTATTATTATAATAGAACAATCAATAATCATAGAATGTCTTCTTTTAAGGGCGTCTGCACAAAACTCAAAATGAAAACTTAAAACAAGCCATTATCCATAAAGTGCACTTATTATACCGTTTTTTAATCTTTAAATGCAACTGCAAAATGGCCATATCTCCGAAACAATACGCACAGAATGAAACTCAAACAAAAACACGAAGAAAAGAAAACTCAAAGAAAGAAAGGAAAGTTCAAACCAGCCTCTTCAATCATGGTGTGCAGTTTTGCGTTGCGTAATATTTACAAGGCTACAGAACACCATGATACTGCACAGGCAGCCCTGCTGTACTGTCCCCATTCCTCTCATCTAAACCCAACAACGCTATGGAGAAGCGCAGATCAACGACATGCTCTTATTAAGTAGTACAAAAGATAAATTATTACCGTACATGTCCAGCATGCAGGATTAATATTTTTATGAGATTTTTGTTTCAATATATATTCGAAAATAACCAAGCAGGCAACCAATGGGATGTTGCATACAATGTCCCCCTTTGCGGGATAAGTAGACCGATTTCAAGATTGCATAATGTGGAGTCTTGTTTTTACAATTCTCTTTTCTTTTTTCAGGCCCAGTGTCAAATGTGAGTCTCAAAACTCTGCGTTGTTTGTTGTGTAAGGCCTACACGCCGGTCGGTCATCCCACGAACAGACACAGTAAAAGCAGTAGCCTGAAAAGAGGAAWGTTCGTCCGCTGTTTCTCTCTTCTCGCAGGAAGATGGGGGGAAAAAAGTATCTTCACTACAAGCAACTAATCTACAAAGATGCAGCGGTGACCAAACAGTCTGCCTTGTTCTTTGTATCTCTGTTGTCACGTGGATGGAGAGAGATGGTTACATATGAGACTATTACTATTTGATGGATCATTATTCTTATATGAATATTGTTGCTGTCATGAGTATAGTCAATATGACGGCGTATGTGATTATTATTGTTTGTTCGTCAGCAACAGTTGGTGGTAGGGTAGGGGTGAGTCAATACAGCTATAATAACAACTCACATGAACAACTCTGGAGATTACGGATTGTCCCTTGTGGACCCAGCCTCCCGGATCCCGTTATTCGCTCCCGTTCCGGTCAGTTTCTCGCACTTGAGTTTGTAGYCGTCCCTCTCGCGCGCCAGCCGATTGATCTCCGCTTTGAGTGCTCCCACCTGGTTTATCAGATGAGTCTTCTCGTTCTCCAGCACGTGTTTCTGCTGCACCCGCTTGAAGCGGCAGGACTGTGCGTAGCCCCTGTTTTTTAGGGTCCGCCTCTTCTGCTTGAGATGGATGACCTCGTTCTTGGTGAACACCCGCAGGTGCCTGTTCAGCTCCCTCACAGACATGGACACCAGCTGGTCGTCAGAGAATTGGTCCTCCACGTTGCCTGAGCATTTTTGCCCCTGGTGGTCGTGTTGGTGGTGGTGGAGGGCTTGGTGGGAGCCTGGTGAGACGGGGGACGGGCTGTCTGGGTCCTGGCTGTGGTGGTGGTGCTGGGTGTGTGGGTGGCTGTGCCCCCCCTGGTGTCCAGGCATTTCATCTGGGTGGTGTGGAATGCCTCCCCCATAGGGATGGTAGTGCTGTTGGGGTGGGCCATGGGGGTTGTGGTGGTGAGGCCCTCTGTAGCCATCGAAGCTGCTCTGCTGCAGCTGCTGCTGGACATGCGGGGTCGGGGCGTGCCCATGGGCCGTGGCTCCAATCAGGGCCTCCACTGCATCCTCCGGGGTCAGACTCAGCGTCTGTGGGTCGATCTGCTGGTGGTACCCACCGTTGGGCATCCAGTAGAGCTCCTCCAGATGGTTCTTCTGCTCTGTGGGGCTGAAGCTGGGTGAGGAAGGCACCGAGCTGCATGGTGTGCTGGTGGGGGTGGAGGACACAGAGCCCTGGGGCTGGAGCCGAGTACACTGGCGCACCCCGGCGCGTTCCACCCCGGTCAGACCTTCCTTCTTCACGTCAAACTTCATTAGGTCAAAGTCGTTGACGTATTCCAGAGCCAGAGGGCTGTTGGGGAGCTCTGGGCCCATGCTCAGCGCTGCGCTCATAGTGCTGCCACGACTTTTCTCCAGATTGGCGAAGGTGTTTGCCAGCGTCGCAAAAACAGACTTCTTAATAATAAGCGTCTGTTCTCCACTCTCGTCTCATGCAGTAGTTTTTCCTATTCCTCCAATGCTGCAGACTCGTGTGCTGTTGCATGCAACACCATTCGGAGAGGTAAAAAAGTAGAAATCGAAAAAGAAGCGGAAAAAAACATTCAGACTAGGGCACTGCAAACGACATAGGAATTTACTTCATGTCGCCTACTTCTGCTAACTGGCTCTGATCTGGTCAACAGACGAGAAGTGGAGGTAGAAATACTTTCGTATCAGTGCATAGACTAAACCGCCAGTCCTTTCAGCAGAAACTAACTTAAAAAATGTAATTAAAAATAATACCGAGTTGTCGTTGACCCAGGCTCCTGTCCCGGTCAACTTTGTAGATATAAGGTATAGTCCTTGTTTTTCGCCAGGAAAATAAAAATAAGATAAGACTAGTGCGTCTGGTTTTTGATTGGAGAAGTAGCCTTTTAGCTCTGCACTGCAGAGATTTGCGCTCTCCTRCCTGACACACTCACTCTCGAGTATCCAACAGTCTGCGCTGACTGCCAGCACTTTATCCTTATAGCGCGCCGTGACATCACGCTTAAAGGCAGGTCCCCTTGCCTGCCTGTCTCCAATGGGAGCGGCTTATTCTCCGGATTAGAATAACGGAGAGGATGGAGAGACGTGGGAGGAGAACGGAAGGGAGGAGGGGGAGCGCTGTCAATTCAATTCAAGGGCTTTATTGGCATGGGAAACATATGTTAACGTTGCCAATGCAAGTGAAGTAGATCATAAACAAAGGGAAATAAACAATCAAAGTGAACAGTAAACATTACAAAAGTTCCAAAACAATAAAGTCATTTAATATGTCATATTATGTCTATATACAGTGTTGTAARGATGTACAAATGGTTAAGGTACAAAAGGGAAAATAAGTAAACATAAATATGGGTTGTATTTACAATGGTTCTTTGTTCTTCACTGGTTGCCCTTTTCTTGTGGCAACAGGTCACAAATCTTGGTGCTGTGATGGCACACTGTGGCATTTCACCCAGTAGATATGGGAGTTAATCAAATATGTGTTTGTTTTCAAATGCTTTGTGGATTTATGTAATCTGAGGGAAATTTGTCTCTAATATGGTCATACATTTGGCAGGAGGTTAGGAAGTGCAGCTCCGTTTCCAACTCATTTTGTGGGCAGTGTGCACATAGCCTGTCTTCTCTTGAGAGCCAGGTCTGCCTATGGCGACCTTTCTCAATAGCAAGGCTACGCTCACTGAGTCTGTACATAGTCAAAGCTTTTGTTAAATTTGGGTCAGTCACAGTGGTCAGGTATTCTGCCACTGTGTACTCTCTGTTTAGGGCTCTCTCTGACAGCTACAGACAGTCAAATCAGCTGACTGACTCCCCCAAACAAACAAGGGAGGAGTGGTGAGTGAGAAAGAAGAGCTGAAAGCTTTCACATAGGGGAACCACTGGCATTGAATCGTTTAACAGCCCGCGTTTAATGCATAATTCCCCCTCTTCCACAGAAATGATCTCCCAGTTTACACGTGGTGAACAGAGAGAACCAAGTTATCCACACACAGTGCCTTCAGAAAGTATTCAGACCCCTTGCACATTTTGTTAGGTTGCAGCCTCATTCTAAAATTGATTGAATTCTTTTTCTTTTTTTCCCTCGTCAATCTACACGCAATAGCCCATAATGACAAAGCAAAAACAAGATTTTAGACATGTTTGCTAATTTATTAAATATAACAACTAAAATATCACATGTACGTAGAGTACTAGTCAAAACTTTGGACACACCTACTTATTCAAGGGTTTTTCTTTATTTTTAAAATTTTCTACGTCGTAGAATAATAGTGAAGACGTCAAAACTATGAAGTAACACATATGGGTTCATGTAGTAACCAATAAAGTGTTAAACAAATCAAAATATATTTCATATTTGAGATTCTTCAAAGTGGCCACCCTTTGCCTTGATGACAGCTTTGCACACTCTTGGAATTCTCTCAAGCAGCTTCATGAGACAGTCACATGGAATGCATTTCAATTAACAGGTTAAAAGGTAATTTCTGGAATTTCTTTCCTTCTTAATGTGTTTGAGCCAAACAGTTGTGTTGTGACAAGGAAGGGGTGGTATACAGAAGATAGCCCTATTTGGTAAAGGTCCAAGTCTATATTATGGCAAAAACAGCTGAAATAAGCAAAGAGACATGATGGTCAGTCAATATGGAAAAATTCAAGAAATTTGAAAGTTTCTTCAAGTGTAGTCGCAAAAACCATCAAGCACTATGATGAAACTAGCTTTCATGAGGAGCGCCACAGGAAAGGAAGACCCAGAGTTACCTTTGCTGCAGAGGATAAGTTCATTAAAGTTACCAGCCTCAGAAATTGCAGCCCAAATAAATCCTTCACAGAGTTAATAAAGTTATAGACACATCTCTACATAACTGTTCAGAGGTGACTGAGTGAATCAGGCCTTCATGATCGAATTGCTGCAACAACAAAACAACACTACTAAAGGACACCAATAAGAAGAAGACACTTGCTTGGACCAAGAAACATACGCAATGGACATTATACCAGTGCAAATCTGTCCTTTGGTCTGATGATTCCAAATTTGAGATGTTTGAATCCAACCGCCGTGTCTTTGTGAGACGCAGAGTAGGTGAGCGGATGATTTCTGCATGTGTGATTCCCACTGTGAAGCATGGAGGAAGAGGTGTGATTATGTGGGGGTGCTTTGCTGGTGACACTGTCGGTGAWTTATTTTGAATTCAAGGCACACTTAACCAGAATGGCTACCACAGGATTATGCAGTGATAAGCCATTCCATCTGGTTTGGGCTTAGTGGGTATCATTTGTTTTTCAACAGAACAATGAACCGACACCTCCAGGCTGTTTAAGGGATATTTGACCAAGAAGGAGAGTGATGGAGTGCTGCATCAGATGACCTGGCCTCCACAATCATCCAACCTCAACCCAATTGAGATGGTTTGGAATGAGTTGGACGGCAGAGTGAAGGAAAAGCAACCAACAAGTGCTCAGCATATGTGGGAACTCCATCAAGACTGTTGGGAAAGCAATCCCTGTGAAACTGGTTGAGAGAATGCCAAGTGTGCAAAGCTGTCATTTGTTTAACCCTTTTTTGGTTATTACATGATTCCATATGAGTTTTCATAGTTGTGATGTCTTTACTATTATTCTACAGTGTAGAAAATCGTTAAAAAAAATAAAAATAAACTTGAATGAGTAGGTGTGTCCAATCTTTTTACTGGTACTGTAAGTATTCAGACCGTTTACTCAGCACTATGTTGAAGCACCTTTGGCAGTGATTACAGCCTTGAGTCTTCTTGGGTATGATGCTACAAGCTTGGCACACCTGTATTTGGGGAGTTTCTCCCATTCTTCTCTGCAGATCCTTTCAAGCTCTGTCAGGTTTGATGGGGAGCGTCGCTGCACAGCTATTTTCAGGTCTCTTCAGAGAGTTCTATCGGGTTCAAGTCCGGGCTCTGGCTGGGCAACTCAAGGACATTCAGAGACTTGTCATGAAGCCACTCCTGCATTGTCTTGGCTGTGTGCTAAGACAATGCAGGTTTCCTCTAGAAGTGACACATGGCATTCAGACAAAAGAGTTCAATCTGGTTTCATCAGACCAGATAATCTTGTTTCTTAACGTCTGAGAGTCTTTAGGTGCTTTTTGGCAAACTCCCCGCGGGCTGTCATGTGCCTTTTACTGAGGAGTGGCTCCTGTCTGGCCACTCTACCATGAAGGCCTGATTGGTGGAGTGCTGCAGAGATGGTTGTCCTTCTGGAAGGTTCTCCCATCTCGACAGAGGAACTCTAGAGCTCTGTCAGAGTGACCATCGGGTTCTTGAGCACCTCCCTGACCAAGGCTTTTCTACCCTGATTGCTCAGTTTGGCTGGGCAGCCAGCTATAGGAAGAGTCTTGGTGGTTCCAAACTTCTTCCATTGATTGTACAGTATATATATAGCCTCATTATTGTTATTTTGTTACATTTTATTTATTTTTTACTTTAGTTTATTTAGTAAATATTTTCTTAACTCTTTTCTTAATAAAACTGCATTGTTGGTTAAGGGCTTGTAAGTAAGCATTTCAAGGTAAGGTATGTTGTATATGGTGCATGTGACAAATACAATTTTATTTGTTTTATTTGTGTTTTCCCAACACAATTGCAAGTCACTTCCAAGTTCAATATATTGAGAACAAGCTCCCGGATTTAGAGACACATCCAGCCTGTTTAAGGGCTATTTGACCAAGAAGGAGAGTGATGGAGTGCTGCATCAGATGACTGGCTCTCCACAATCATCCGACCTAACCAATTGAGATTGGTTTGGAATGGTTGGACGGCAGTGAAGGAAAAGCAGCCAACAAGTGCTCAGCAAATATGTGGGAACTCCATCAAGACTGTTGGGAAGCAATCCCTGTGAAGCTGGTTGAGAGAATGCCAAAGTGTGCAAAGCTGTCATTTGTTTAACCCTTTTTTGGTTATTACATGATTCCATATGAGTTTTTTTCATATTTGTTGTGTCTTTACTATTATTCCTACAATGTAGAAAATAGTAAAAATAAGAAAACCCTTGATGAGGTAGGTGTGTCCAAACTTTTTACTGGTACTGTAAGTTTTCAGACCGTTTACTCTTTGTTGAAGCACCTTGGAGTGATTACAGCCTTGAGTCTTCTTGGGTATGATGCTACAAGCTTGGCACACCTGTATTTGTACCCCTGTATATAGCCTTCATTATTGTTATTTTGTTACATTTTATTTATTTTTACTTTAGTTTATTTAGAAATATTTTCTTAATCTCTTTTTCTTAATAAAAACTGCATTCTTGGTTAAGGGCTTGTAAGTAAGCATTTCAGGTAAGGTATGTTGTATATGGTGCATGTGACAAATACAATTTATTTGTTTTATTTGTGTTTTCCCAACACAAC
>NC_036859.1:5722576-5729002 GCF_002910315.2 Salvelinus sp. IW2-2015 | reverse complement strand
TGCAAGTCACTTCCAAGTTCAATATATTGAGAACAAGCTCCCGGATTTAGAGACACAGTGAGAAAAGGTTGTGTTGTTAGACCAAAAAGTACAAGTAGCCTACATTCTGACGTCGTGCCAATGGTAATATCAGCATGTTCSAGCGAGAGACAGAACGCTCTTTCTTGSCTCGAATATTGTGTAGTGCATTGTYAAGCGTCACTGGTGACTACCGTGAAAAGAGGCTCAAGACCTCCGCTCCGTGGTCCCAATTGACTCTGCACAGAGACCTCTCGAAGAAATATTATTTTTCGTTCAATCTTAAGCTAATTGTATCATTAAATTGATTAGGCCACCAGTTTTTCTTTTAGGTATTGATTTTGTTGATACATAACACATTACTCYATACTATTGCGTATAGCCGATTTCTTATTTGTGGCAACATAAAGTAGAATGAAGTTAAACAACCAAATTAAATATTCTCAGGAAAAACGAATAGTTATGGAACAGTACCACTAAAGACTACCTTGTGGAATTTAACATTTAATTGTGGGCCTTGCATGTTGTGTGCATTGCGATTAATTGGCTGAATATGATACAAGATATATGTCTTGATATCCTGCAAAAGGCAGCTGCTTGTAAATGAGTCAATTTGAAGAATTGATTCTATTATCAATTCGTTTCCACCTCATATACAAGCCTGATCTCATGCCACAGGCTCGGCCAAGAGTTATCGATTAGGCTGAGAGGGGACAGGGCGCCGCGTGCAAACATCATACAATAACTGTTAGTTTATATACTTCACCTCTGCATTTCTTCACGATGTATCAAGACACATTGTAACGGCTGTCGTAGTCGTTCTCCTCCTCAGACGAGGAGGAGCATGGATCGGACCAAGATGCGGATCGGTAAGTATTCATATTTTAATGGGAAAACAACAAACACTACAAAATACAACAACCAACAAACGTGACTAACCTGAAACAGTCCTGTGTGGCCCAAACACTGACACAGGAACAAACACCCACAAAACACAAGTGAAACCCTGGCTGCCTTAGTATGATTCTCAATCAGGGACAACGATTCACAGCTGTCTCTGATTGAGAATCATACCAGGCCGAACACAAAATCCCAACATAGAAAATCAAKCKTAGACCAACCCACCCAACTCACGCCCTGACCAACTAAAARAAATACAWYACAAAGGAAAACAGYTCAGGAACGTGACASWCATAAGGACATATGTAATCTCAATCTTTTCCCACAGCTATCTGTTAGATTATTATTCAGTCCATATTAGGCTAGTTTTTTTAATATAAAAAACACTACACATGTTCACTTTGTCTGGTTTTAAAATGTCCCAAAAATCGAATAAACTTAAGACTTGAGCAGCAACGAAAAGGGAAAGAATGTGGTGTCACATTGTCAAAATTTGAGATGTTGAATCCAACCCCGTGTCTTGGAGACGCAGAGTAGTGAGCGGATGATTTCTGCATGTGTGATTCCCACGTGTGAAGGACATGGAGGAAGAGGTGTGATTATGTGGGGGTGCTTTTGCTGGTGACACTGCTCGGTGAATTATTTTGAATTCAAGGCACACTTAAACCAGAATGGCTTACCACAGGATTATGCAGGGATAAGCCATTCCATCTGCGTTTGGGCTTAGTAGGACTATCATTTGTTTTTCAACAGAACATGAACCAACCACACCTCCAGGCCTGTTTAAGGGCTATTTGACCAAGAAGGAGAGTGATGGAGTGCTGCATCAGATGACCTGGCCTCCACAATCATCCGACCTCAACCCAATTGAGAGGTTTGGAATGAGTTGGACGGCAGTGAAGGAAAAGCAGCCAACAAGTGCTAGCATATGTGGGAACTCCATCAAGACTGTTGGGAAAGCAATCCCTGTGAAGCTGGTTGAGAGAATGCAAGGTGTGCAAAGCTGTCATTTGTTTAACCCTTTTTTGGTTATTACATGAATTCCATATGAGTTTTTTCATATTTGTGATGTCTTTACTATTATTCTACATGTAGAAATAGTAAAAATAAAGAAAAACCCTTGAATGAGTAGGTGTGTCCAAACTTTTTACTGGTACTGTAAGTTTTCAGACCGTTTTACTCTTTGTTGAAGCACCTTTGCAGTGATTACAGCCTTGAGTCTTCTTGGGTATGATGCTACAAGCTTGGCACACCTGTATTTGTACCCCCTGTATATAGCCTCATTATTGTTATTTTGTTACATTTTATTTAAATTTTTTACTTTAGTTTATTTAAAAAATTTTCTTAATCTCTTTTCTTAATAAAACTGCATTCTTGGTTAAGGGCTTGTAAGTAAGCATTTCAGGTAAGGTATGTTGTATATGGTGCATGTGACAAATACAATTTGATTTGTTTTATTTGTGTTTCCCAACACAACTGCAAGTCACTTCCAAGTTCAATATATTGAGAACAAGCTCCGGATTTAGAGACACAGTGAGAAAAGGTTGTGTTGTTAGACCAAAAAGTACAAGTAGCCTACATTCTGACTCGTGCCAATGGTAATATCAGCATGTTTCCAGCGAGAGACAGAACGCTCTTTCTTGCCTCGAATATGTGTAGTGCATTGTGAACGTCACTGGTGACTACCGTGAAAAGGAGGCTCAAGACCTCCGCTCCGTGGTCCAATTGACTCTGCACAGAGACCTCTCGAAGAAATATTATTTCGTTCAATCTTAAGCTATTGTATCATTAAATTGATTAGGCTACCAGTTTTTCTTTTAGGTATTGATTTTGTTGATACATAACACATTACTCAATACTATTGCGTATAGCCGATTTCTTAATGTGGCAACATAAAGTAGAATGAAGTTAAACAACCAAATTAAATATTCTCAGGAAAAACGAATAGTTATGGAACAGTACCACTAAAGACTACCCTGTGGAATTTAACATTTAATTGTGGGCCTTGCATGTTGTGTGCATTGCGATTAATTGGCTGAATATGATACAAGATATATGTTCTGATATCCTGCAAAAGGCAGCTGCTTGTAAATGAGTCAATTTGAAGAATTGATTCTATTATCAATTCGTTTCCACCTCATATACAAGCCTGATCTCATGCCACAGGCTCGGCAAGAGTTATCGATTAGGCTGAGAGGGGACAGGGCGCCGCGTGCAAACATCATACAATAACTGTTAGTTTATATACTACTCACTTCACTCTGCATTTCTTCACGATGTATCAAGACACATTGTAACGGCTGTCGTAGTCGTTCTCCTCCTCAGACGAGGAGGAGCATGGATCGGACCAAGATGCGGATTGGTAAGTATTCATATTTTAATGGGAAAAAACAAACACTCAAAATACAACAACAACAAACGTGACTAACCTGAAACAGTCCTGTGTGGCCCAAACACTGACACAGGAACAAACACCCACAAAACACAAGTGAAACCCTGGCTGCCTTAGTATGATTCTCAATCAGGGACAACGATTCACAGCTGTCTCTTGATTGAGAATCATACCAGGCCGAACACAAATCCCAACATAGAAAATCAACCATAGACCAACCCACCCAACTCACGCCCTGACCAACTAAAAACAAATACAGACAAAGGAAAACAGATCAGGAACGTGACAGAACCCCCCCCTTAAGGTGCGAACTCCGGGCGCACCAGCACAAAGTCTAGGAGGGTCTGGGTGGGCGTCTGTCCACGGTGGCGGGTCTGGTGCTGGTCGTGGTCTCCACCCCACCATAGTCAACCCCCGCTTCCGTGGCCTCCTCCCAATATTCACCCCCAGTCAATCCCACTATTCCAAAGGGCAGTAACAGACTGAGGGGTAGCACCTGACCGAGGGCAGCACCGGACTAAGGGGCAGCACCAGGATAAGGGGCAGCACCAGGATAAGGGGCAGCACCAGGATAAGGGGCAGCACCAGGATAAGGGGCAGCTCCGGACTGAGGGACGGATCCTGGCTGGATGGCGGATCCTGGCTGGCTGGCTCTGGCGGATCCTGGGCTGGCTGGCGGATCCTGGCTGGCTGGCTCTGGCGGATCCTGGCGGGATGACGGCTCTGGCGGATCCTGGCTGGACGGCTCTGGCGGATCCTGGCTGGACGGCTCATGGCTGGCTGACGGATCTGGCTGCTCATGGCTGGCTGACGGATCTGGCTGCTCATGGCTGGCTGACGGATCTGTGGCTGCTCATGGCTGGCTGACGGAACTGGCTGCTCATGGCTGGCTGACGGATCTGGCTGCTCATGGCTGGCTGACGGATCTGGCTGCTCATGCTGGCGGAAGGCTCTGCGACTGTCTGCGGAGGCTCTGGCTGATCCTGTCTGGCGGAAGGCTCTGGCTGATCCTGTCTGGCGGAAGGCTCTGGCTGATCCTGTCTGGCGGAAGGCTCTGGCTGATCCTGTCTGGCGGAAGGCTCTGGCTGATCCTGTCTGGCGGAAGGCTTGGCTGCTCCTGTCTGGCGGAAGGCTCTAGCAGCTCCTGTCTGCGCGGAAGGCTCTAGCGGCTCCTGTCTGGCGGACGGTCTATAGGCTCATGGCAGACGGGCGGCTTTGCACTCATGGCAGACGGGCGGCTTTGAAGGCTCAATACAGACGGGCAGTTCATGCGGCGCTTGGCAGACGGACAGTTCAGACAGCGTTGGTGCAGACAGGCAGTTCAGGTGCGTTGGGCAGACGGGCAGTTCAGGCGCCGTTGGGCAGACGGGCAGTTCAGGCGCCGTTGGGCAGACGGCCGACTCGACCTGCTGAGGCGCACAGTAGGCCTGGTGCGTGGTGCCGGAACTGGTGGTACCGGACTGGAGACACGCACCTCAAGGCTAGTGCAGGGAGCAGGAACAGGGCACACTGGACTCTCGATGCGCACTATAGGCCTGGTGCGTGGGGTACCGGAACTGGAGGTACCGGGCTGAAGGGCACGCACCTCAGGGCGAGTGCGGGGAGAAGGAACAGTGCGTACAGGGCTCTGGAGACGCACAGGAGGCTTGGTGCGTGGTGCCGGAACTGGTGGTACTGGGCTGGAGACACGCACCACAGGGAGAGTGCGTGGAGGAGGAACAGGGGCTCTGGAGACGCACTGGAAGCCTGGTGCGTGGTGTAGGCACTGGTGGTACTGGGCTGGGGCCACGCACCATAAGGCGAGTGCGGGGTGCTGGAACTGGAGTACTGAGCTGGGGCGGGAAGTGGCGCCGGATATACCGGACCGTGCAGGCGTACTGGCTCCCTTGAGCATTGAGCCTGCCCAACCTTACCTGGTTGAATGCTCCCCGTCGCCCACCCAGTGCGGGGAGGTGGAATAACCCGCACCGGGCTATGTAGGCGAACCGGGACACCATGCGTAAGGCTGGTGCCATGTAAGCCGGCCCAAGGAGACGCACTGGTGGCCAGATATGTAGAGCCGGCTTCATGGCACTTGGCTCAATGCTCAATCTAGCCCTACCAGTGCGGGGAGGTGGAATAACCCGCACCGGGCTAGCACACGTACAGGAGAACACTGTGCGCTCTACTGCGTAACACGGTGTCTGCCCGTACTCCCGCTCTCCACGGTTAGCCTGGGAAGTGGGCGCAGGTCTCCTACCTGCCCTTGCCCACTACCTCTTAGCCCCTCCCAATAAATTTTTGGGGTTTCTTCACGGGCTTCCGTGCTAGCCGCGTACCTTCATAAATCCGGTCTCTCTCTCCCGTTGCCTTCCGCTCTCCTAATCGCCTCCAGCTTTTCCCATGAATGCGGTCTCTTCCAGCTCGGATCTCCTCCCATGTGTAGCAACCTTTTCCATTTAACACGTCCTCCCCATGTCCACTGCTCGAACTCACGCTGCATTGGTTCGGATTGGTGTTGTCTGTAACGGCTGTCGTAGTCGTTCTCCTCCTCAGACGAGGAGGAGCATGGATCGGACCAAGATGCGGATTGGTAAGTATTCATATTTTAATGGGAAAACAACAAACACTAACAAAATACAACAACCAACAAACGTGACTAACCTGAAACAGTCCTGTGTGGCCCAAACACTGACACAGGAACAAACACCCACAAAACACAAGTGAAACCCTGGCTGCCTTAGTATGATTCTCAATCAGGGACAACGATTCACAGCTGTCTCTGATTGAGAATCATACCAGGCCGAACACAAAATCCCAACATAGAAAATCAACCATAGACCAACCCACCCAACTCACGCCCTGACCAACTAAAATAAATACAAACAAAGGAAAACAGATCAGGAACGTGACAGACATAAGGACATATGTAATCTCAATCTTTTCCCACAGCTATCTGTTAGATTATATTCAGTCCATATTAGGCTAGTTTTTTTAATATAAAAAACACTACACATGTTCACTTTGTCTGGTTTTAAAATGTCCCAAAAATCGAATAAACTTAAGACTTGAGCAGCAACGAAAAGGGAAAGAATGTGGTGTCACATGTCAAGTGGTATTTTTTTAACCCTTTTTTT
>NC_036859.1:5716516-5722551 GCF_002910315.2 Salvelinus sp. IW2-2015 | reverse complement strand
ATGGTATTACCCTTTTTCATAAAGTATTTTGAGTTGTTAGTCTGCATACCTAAAGCTGATAGACAGCACTTTACGTTTTATGATACATCTATTCTACTTTCTGACAGAAGCGAGATTTCAAACCCCAAAACAAATACATCAAATATCTTATTGTAGGCCTTAAGTGTAGCCTAACTGTATTATCATTATTAATAATAATAATACATGTTGTTACTATGAGGCTATTCGTGAATACTCGCCGGACGAACCGAACCGTGGGTCGTCGCCGTAGGAACCGGACCGTGGATTGTCGCCAGGGGCTCCGGACCTGGATCGTCGCCGGAGGCTCCGGACGTGGATCGTCGCCGGAGGAACCGGACCATGGATTGTCGCGGAGGCGCCGGACCGTGGATCGTGTCCTGGAGGAACCGGACCGTAGATCATCGCCGGGGACTCCAGACCGTGGATCGTTGCCGGAGGAACCGACCGTGGATCGTTGCCGGAGGCACCGGACCGCGGATCGTTGCCGGAGGCTCCGGACTGTGGATTGTCGCCGGAGGAACTGGACCGTAGATCGTCGCCGGAGGCTCCGGACCGGGAACCCTCGCAGGAGGCTCTGGACTGCCGACCGTCGTGGAGGCTCTGAACTGCCGAACGCCGCAGGAAGTCTGGACTGCAGACCGTCGCTGGAGACTCAGGACCGCAGACTGTCGCTGGAGGCTCTGGACCGCAGACCTTTGCTGGAGCTCTGGACCGCAGACCATCGCTAGAGGCTCCGGACCGCAGACCATTGCTGGTGGTTCCGGACTGCCGACCGTCGCTTGAATTCAAAGGCTGGTTGAAGCCGTTTATTGGAGATGATACACGGGCATACCCTGTATTGTAAGGCTGATTTCTACGCCAAACTTAGTGATGTAAAAAACACATGACAACTCAAAAACATACTCAAAAGGCAAAGCCTTATAACAGTTCCACCCAAAACAAGCTGCCATTTATGGTTAAACAAATTGACTCTGCAAAAAAGGCTGAGGCCACCATGGCATTAGCTATCGCTGAAACTGTTCCATGCTGGCAATGTGATCACATTGGAGAAGCATGTAGAGCTGCTTTCATCCAAACTCCACTGCTGCTACCCACTTCAAATGCACAGGACAAAGTGCACAAAATTATTAATTGGTGTTCTAGCACCATTACTTTCTGAAGAAGTGGTTGCAGAAGGTGGGGACCAGCGTTTCAGCCTCCTCCCAGTGAGTCCACAGATGTAAGTGTCTAATACCTGAGGTGGGATGATAAAGTACGTTAGCGACACCAAGCAGACAAATTGTGATCAACATTTCTGGGGCTTGTTGAGTTGGAGGGAGGAGATGCCAAATCTATAGCCCGTGCTTTGGGCTTTCCTCGAGAAGGTTTGTCTTAGAAAAGAGAAACTCCGGGGATAGAGACTCGGCAAGCCTCTGTTTGACGGGATATAACAATGGGTCCATAAAGGATACTCACTTTGTCTCTCCCACCACGTTATTTCTCTCTCTACAGCGTCCATCACAATTACATGGCACAGCATTATTGAAATTATGAAAATTGGCCTCAATTAGCGGAACTTCTAGCGACGTTTTAGGACAGGCCAAAAGCGACTTTCCTTACTGAGATTTGCAACGCGAGCACAAGACCCTGTAGTGTGAGGAGTCACAGGAGCACGAGGGCCATGCACCTGTTCCTGTAAAAGCGACTGGGCACGAGGCTGCAGTTACTAAGTTAGGAGTGCCGCTGCCGCTAAGCCAGACTACACCAGCGAACTGGGATGAGATTTTGTGTTGCAGGACTTCAGAGTACATCTACCCCAGAAGCACATGCAAGGATGGCGGCTGTGGTCATGACCAGAGAGCTACGATGTGTTATAAAACTCTTTTTAGAAGCTTTGGTATTTGTCCTAAACTTAGATACTTTGAAACGGGTGCGATTCGTATTTGTGAAGTTGGGTAATGGTGTAGTTACTGGAACCCCGTTCAGCTAACGCAAAATTCCCTACAGATCATGTATCAATTCAGAGGACAGCGAGACATAACGTGGGTCTTGTTTGCATGCATGCGAGAGAGCGAGAGATAGTGTGATAAAGTATTTTGAGTTGTTAGTCTGCATACCTAAAGCTGATATATCATAAAACGTAAAGTGCTGTCTATCTATTCTACTTTCTGACAGAAGCGAGATTTCAAATCCCCCAAAACAAATACATCAAATATCTTATTGTAGGCCTTAAGTGTAGCCTAAATGTATTATCATTATTAATAATAACTATGAGGCTTAATAACTATGAGGTTACTATGAGGCTATTCAGTGGCGATTTTAGCACGTACATCTTGGTGGGGGGAAGAAAAAAAAATAGTGAGATGCATGCCAGAAAAGCAACTACACAACACAATACTAAACAATACATTAATTGCACTATAACGCAGTCCCAACATTGTACCACTGCTACACCTGGCTATCAGCGGAGCCTTGTCTGGCAGCGAAACAGTTCATTCAGCCTCATTTACTGCCTTTTAAAAAAACATAGCTGATATGGCCGACTTGCAAACATCCTGAAGTTAAACAAATGTGGTTTCTAATGACAATTGAGATGTACAAACTATGGCATAAGGGGACGACAAGCGCATTAGAGGCAATCCGTAATTTCGATTAAGACATTAATGAGCGAGCTAGGACGGATGTAGTCAATGTAGCTAACTATTTGCTTAGCACTTTTGAAATGTACAGTGACAGAATTCAGAACATGGTTTCACCCTGTACATAAAGTCAGAACCCTAGGATAAATAAAGGTGACATATAAGCAGAATGATAGCTCTTACAATATTCAATGATTACATTTATCTAAATCAGGTTATAGGCTACATGTGCACAACCGAGTCAGAACAGTAGGTCGGAATTAAGAGTGGCCTACATTAAGCTGTCCCAACAGCAGAGCTTTATTTTCAGCACCATGTAGTGAATCCTTACCACTGCTACACCTGGCTATCAGCGGAGCCTTGTCTGGCAATGAATCAGTTCATTCAGCCTCATTTACTGCCTTTAAAAAACATAGCTGATATGGTTGACTTGCTTAAACAAATGTGGTTTCAACTGACAATTGAGATGTACAAACTATGGCATTAGGGAACGACGAGTGGATAAGAGGCACATTTGTACAATATTCGATGATTACATTTCTCTAAAACAGGCTATAAGCTACATGTGCACCATCAAGTCAGTACAGTAGGCTAAGTTATGAGGGAGGAAATAGACCAAATGATTAGGGTGAGGCACATGGGCTACTAACATCTTCTTACACAACATACACTTAGTATTATTTTCTTAGCTACAGAAAACATATCTCCCTGGCATATTACATCATTTATGCAGCAGCATACAATACCTTTTTGGGCTCACATTGTTGTGCTGTGCTCACTTGAACATGAAGGTGGCCTGGCATTTTCTGGATTTATGGTCCTTTCAAAACAACTGGGAACTCGGAAAAAACAAGGTTGAATCATGATCACGTCATTGATCTTCAGGGCGTAGCTCTAGAAAGTGTCACGATCGTCGTAAAAACTGGACCAAAGCGCAGCGGGATCTGGGTTCCACATCTTGTGTGAACCTCAAAGCATGTGAACCTCAAAGCAAAACAAAACAATAAACAAACTAAACTAAACGTGAAGCTACAATAATACTCACAGGCAACTGTACATAGTCAAGATCCCACAAAGCACAATGGGGAAATGGCTGCCTAAATATGATCCCCAATCAGAGACAATGATAAACAGCTGCCTCTGATTGGGTACCATACCAGGCCAACATAAATCATTAAATCACCTAGATAACCCACCCTAGTCACTGTCACGCCCCAACCAACATAGAGAATAAACAGCTCCCCCCCCCAAAGGTGCAGACTCAGACCGCAAAACCTGACTCAATAGGGGAGGGTCCGGGTGGGCATCTACCGTCGGGGGCGGCTCCGGTGCGGGGCGAAGTACCCACTCCGCTCGCAGATACGCCATCTTCCATGGCGGCTCTGGTGCGTGGATCTTCGCCGGAAGCTCCGGACCGTGAATACTCGCCGGAGGAACCGAACCGTGGGTCGCCGCCGGAGGAATCGAACCGTGGGTCGCCGCCGTAGGAACCGGACCGTGGATCGTCGCCGGGGGTCTGCATTTCGTCACGATGTATCAGACACATTGTACAACGGCTGTCGTAGTCGTTCCTCCTCCACTCAGACGAGAGGAAGCATGGATCGGACCAAGATGCGATTCGGAGTATTCATATTTTAATGGGGAAAAACAAAACACTAACAAAATACAACAACAACAAACGTGACTAACCTGAAACATCCTGTGTGGCCCAAACACTGACACAAGAACAAACACCCACAAAAACAACAAGTGAAACCCTGCGCCTTAGTATGATTCTCAATCAGGCAACGATTCACAGCTGTCTCTGATTGACAATCATACCAGGCCGAACACAAAATCCAACATAAAAACAACCATAGAACCAACCCACCCAACTCATCGCCCTGCACCAAACTAAACATCAAATACAGACAACAGGAAAAGAGTCAGGAACGTGACCAGACATAAGACATATGTAAATCTCAATCTTTTCCCCACCAGCTATCTGTTAGATTATATTCAGTCCAAATTACTAGTTTTTTTAACTATAAAAAACACTACACATGTTCACTTTGTCTGTTTTAAAATGTCCCAAAAATCGAATAACTAAGACTGAGGCAGCAACGAAAAGGAAGAATGTGTGTCACATTGTCATGGTATATACCCTTTTAAAAGTATTTTTGAGTTGTTAGTCTGCATACCTAAAGCTGATATACAGTAAACTAAAGTGCTTAGACTATCTATTCTACTTTCTGACAGAGCGAGATTTTCAAACCCCAAAAACAAATACATCAAATATGCTTTGTAGCTTAAGTGTAGCCTAACTGTAATACATTATTAATAATAATAAACATGTTGTACTATTGAGCTATCGTAATACTCGCCGGAGAACCGAACCGTGGTCGCGCCGAGGATCCGACCGTGAGTCGCCGGCTCCGGACCGTGATCGTCGCCGGGCTCCGGACCGTGGATCGTCGCCGGAGGAACCGGACCATGGATCGTCCGGAGCTGCCGGACCGTGGATCGTGTCTGGAGGAACCGGACCGTAGATCTCGCCGGGACTCCAGACCGTGGATCTCCGGAGGAACCGGACCGTGGATCTGCCGGAGGACCGGACCGGGATCGTTGCCGGAGGCTCCGGACTGTGGATTGTCGCCGAGGAACTGGACCGTAGAATCGTCGCCAGAGTCCGGACCGGGAACCCTCGCAGGAGGCTCTGGACTGCCGACCGTCGCTGGAGGCTCTGAACGCCGAACCCGCAGGAAGCTCTGGACTGCAGACCGTCCTGGAGCTCGGACGCAGACTGTCGCTGGAGCTCTGACCGCAGACTGTGCTGGAGGCTCTGGACCGCAGACCATCGCTAGAGGCTCCGGACCGCAGACCAGCGCGCTCGCGATCTGCTGAGATGGGTTCTACGCAAACTAGTATGTAAAAAAACACATGACAACTCAAAAACATACTCAAAAGGCAAAGCCTTATAACAGTTCCACCCAAAACAAGCTGCCATTTATGGTTAAACAAATTGACTCTGCAAAAAAGGCTGAGCCACCATGGCATTAGCTATCGCTGAAACTGTTCCATGCTGGCATGTGATCACAGTTGAAGAAGCATGTAGAGCTGCTTTCTCAAACTCCACTGCTGCTACCCACTTCAAATGCACAGGATAAAGTGCACAAAATTATTAATGGTGTTCTAGCACCATACTTTCTGAAGAAGTTGGTTGCAGAAGTGGGTGACCAGCGTTTCAGCCTCCTCCTCGATGAGTCACAGATGTAAGTGTTTCTAAGTACCTGGGGTTGTGATAAGTACGTAGTGACACCAAGCAGACAATTGTATCAACATTTCTGGGGCTTGTTGAGTTGGAGGGAGGAGATGCCAAATCTATAGCCGTGCTTGTGGGCTTTCCTCAGAAGGTTG
>NC_036859.1:5708060-5712120 GCF_002910315.2 Salvelinus sp. IW2-2015 | reverse complement strand
CCCGCGACTTGGATCCGTCGCCGAGGGAACCGGACCATGGATCTTGCCGGAGGCTCCGGACTGTGGATCGTGTACTGGAGGAACCGGACCGTAGATCGTCGCGGGGACTCCAGACCGTGGATCATCACCGGAGGAACCGGACCGTGGATCGTCGCGGAGGAACCGGACCGTGGATCGTCGCCGGAGGCTCCGGACTGTGGATCGTCGCCGAGGAACTGGACCGTAGACGTCGCCAGAGGTTCCGGACCGGGAACCCTCGCAGGAGGCCTGGACTGCGACCGTCGCTGGAGGCTCTGAACAGCCGAACGCCGCAGGAAGCTCTGGACTGCAGACCGTCACTGGAGGCTCTGGACCGCAGACTGTCGCTGGAGGCTCTGGACAGCAGACTGTCGCTGGAGGCTCTGGACCGCAGACCATCGCTAGAGGCTCCGGACGCAGCCATCGCTGGTGGTTTCTACGTCAAACTTAGTGATGTAAAAAAACACATGACAACTCAAAAACATACTCAAAAGGCAAAGCCTTATAACAGTTCCACCCAAAACAAGCTGCCATTTATGGTTAAACAAATTGACTCTGCAAAAAAGGCTGAGGCCACCATGGCATTAGCTATCGCTGAATACTGTTCCATGCTGGCATGTGATCACGTTGAAGAAGCATCTTAGAAAAGAGAAACTCCTGGGGATAGAGACTGGCAATGCCTCTGTTATGACGGGGATTAACAATGGGGTCCATAAAGAGTACTCACTTTTTGTCTCTCCCACAACGTTATTCCTCTCTCTTACAGCGTCCATCACAATTACATGCACATGGCCAATTATGKAAATTAGGCGATGKCGTCATTTAGCGACTTCTAGCGAKTTTTAGGACAGCCAAAAGCMACTTTCCTTACTGAGGAGTTGGCAACACTGAGCACAACGCACCCTGTAGTGGTGAGGAGTCACGGGAGCACGAGGCCATGGCACCTGTTCCTGTAAAAMCGACTGGGCACGAGGGCTGCCAGTTTGATAATGTTAGGAGTGGCCGCTGCCGCTAAGCCAAGACTCCACCAGRGAACTGGATGAGTATTTTGTGGCTTGCAGGACTTCAGAGTACATCTACCCCAGAAGCACATGCAAGGATGGCGGCTGTGGTTCATGACCAGAGAGGCTCGAGTGGTTATAAAGAACTCTGTTTTAGAAGCTTTGGTATTTGTCCTAAACTTTGAATACTTTGAAACGGGTCGATTCGTATTTGTGAAGTTGGGTAATGGTGTGTAGTTTACTGGAACCTGTTGCAGGCGTAACGCAAATATTCCCTACAGATCATGTATCAATTCTAGGAGACAGCGAGACATAACGTGTGTCTGTTTGCATGCATGCGAGAGAGAGAGATAGTGTGTTTGCATGTGAGAGAAATTATGCTTTGTTTGGTGTTGCACACAGAGAGCCTTGTGAGTCACCAGGATGGCTTTCACGCACTCAGACATTGCGCAAATTAGCTTCAGGACAGAAGCATCCCCCTTGAGCAAAGCACTTAATCCTAATTTGCTCCAGGGCGCCATACTACTATGCCTGACCTTGTAAAACAACATATCCCACTGGGCACAGCCGTCAATTCAATGTCTATTCCACGTTGGTTCAGGAACGTTGATTCAACCAGTGTGTGCCCAGTGGGATTTCAATGCACCAGATCTTTGAACTTCAGTGAAAACATGTATTATTAAGGCGTGTCATCTCTGCGTAGGCTACACTCTGCCCTGAGCCTTGTTTCCCAGTTGTAATGTKATTTAAGTATGATGACTGATTGTTGTTTGGGGTTTTAGGCTGCGTTTCTGTATAGCACTTTGTGCCATCTGCTTATGTAAAAGGGCTTTATAAATAAATGTGATTGATTGATGATGATTGTATGATTCAGGGGTGCAACTTTGATTTTAGAAGTGGGGGGGACATAATGTGACAGGGAGTCCTCCCTTTGAATTTTTTTCAAATATAGACACATTCTGTGTTTTAATAAAATCAAATGTATGTACTGAACTTGTCTGATGCTTTAAGCACACTATTTATTAACACCTTCTTGCCAACTCATAGGGGGTGCTGTTTTGGGCATTAGCATAGAATTTGCTCAAGGGCCAGATTCAAACGGCTTTGTCCTAATAAATCTTGGCTCCCGTGAACAGTATGCAGGTTATTTATTGTTATTCATTGGGATAGAAAACACTCTCTAGTTTCTATAACGGCGTTGCGAAGCTTTGTCTCTGAGTGGTAAGAACTCAATCTACAGCACTTTTCTGATAGGGAGTCAGATTTCAGACAGTCGCCTGGCCCCTGATTCTGGAGTAGTTTAAAGGTCCTTCGCTACATGCGTTATGGAGAAACAGACACTTCTTAGACGTGCGTCTTCCCTGGATGTTCAGTACGGTGGATTGAACGCTTTGAATGGAGTCCATTTGCGCAATCACGGAGCTGGACATAAGAAGGAGCAAAGTTACCTGGACAGTAGCCTCGCCTTTGCTGCCTGCGCGTTGCGCACGAGGACGTCGGACTCGCCTGCCTTCCAAGCGTTTGCTTTAGCCAGTAATATTTCTCTGGTCATCTGTTTTTACTCGTCTAGTAGGGTGTGTAAAAACAGTCAGATAAGCGTACGTTATTTTACACGTTTTATAGCAATATTGATATCCGTTTAGGTGCGATTTTGACCCAATTTTATTTCTGAGGCACTTTTTTGAAACAGCTGGGCACGTTTCCAGTTTCATGCGAACGTAAGTGGGCATCTTCACATGGCAAGCGGACGAGCTTTCGACCAACAAGACGATTAGACCCGAGAAAGGATTCTTTGCCCAAGATTCTGATGGATAGAAACCGCTCTACAGTACCGAACAATTTTATGATGATAAATCGTGTGTTCTCTTTGTCGAACAAACTCCTGTTAAACGCTTATGCTCCGGCCATTTTTGTTTTGTATAGGGCTTCGCTTGGCGCACCCTCGTATTGACAAGTAAGGATAATTTAAAAAAATGTATATCAGCGATTTGTGCATTAGACTAATTTGTCTTTCGATTCCTGTTCAACCCTGTATTTTTAGTCGAAGTAGAAAATCAATTGGAAATGATACGCCTTTTTTGATCGATAAACCTATAGACTCGATGTAACACAGCCACATGGCCGCCCGAGTCCTTTCGCAGGCTTGTTCCTCTAGCTACTTGGATGTGTTCAGTGTCATCTGTATTAACGGCCACTTGTTTTTCCCTGATTATGGCTTAAATATGTCACATTTTGTCTCTTGAAACCAAAACTCGTGACTTTCAGGTATGGCAATTTGTTGTAAAATGATTGTTTACTTGGAGTGGTCAATTCGGAAGAATTGCTCGCACGAAGGTTAGTGAAAAAATTAATTATATTTCTCCGCAACGATCGATAAACTCAGTAGAACAAGAATAATCAAGCACCTATCTCGTTTAAAGACTAATGATATTCGGATAAAAATAAGATACGTGAGGGTCGTAAAAAATACAGTGTAATATAGCATATGTGGTATGTCTAATATTATACGCACACACGATACACCCATCACTCTATGTTGTTATTCTTTCGTTCGTAAAAACACTTAGAAAGGAGTCGTGAAATTATTCTGTCTGAATTTCATCTCGGGAAGATCTGAGTGTCTTTCCAATGCTGATGCTTTTGTCCTAAATTTTTTAAGAAATATTTAGCGTTTTTATGATAACTCGAAAAGTAAATTGTTGCGTACATCATCACGTTGCTCTCTGGCAGTAAGACTAATTACGGTAAACGTGCCTGCTTTGGTGCAGGGAATTTTGTTCGATTACATCAGAGATAAGGCCTGAATTATGCGCGAAAACTATGATTTACTATACTGAATTATATATGCACACAACATTCTCTCTAACAAACACCCCTACTCCCTCGTATAAGCCTGGATCCATCAACACAACACCATAAATATGGTTATCAGACTGTACATCTTTGTCTGAGTTGTTTTGTTACTTGGATTAGTGCGCTCTAATCAATTTCATATTGTTCTTAACCGCTTATTAGCTGCCCGAATTCATGAGGGAGACTAA
>NC_036859.1:5702563-5703734 GCF_002910315.2 Salvelinus sp. IW2-2015 | reverse complement strand
TTTATTATCCAGAATCAACGTTACACAGTTAAAATGTTTCAGTGTGAATCGTGTATTCATGAATCTAATTAGGTAGTATCATTCGTACAGCACATGAAACTMCATAGAAATGCACCCAATTGCTCTTTTAATTGTGGGCCAAATATTTACGTGCATTCAGGCAAATGAATGCCTTTAAGTCTCACTTATACAGACACCACAAGGGATATCAAAGATCTGTGAAAAGTGCTCAATTTCAACCAGSAGACAACATTTTTATTTGCCCAATAGACATTTGTGAGTTCAGATGTTTATTTGAAGGATCATTTGCAAGAGGGCAGAGAAATGAGTTGCGATGTGAAAAATATGCTTTAAATCTACATTTGCGTCTCATATATTCAAACCACAAACTGTACATTTTACTGAGACCCCTGGTGTGTCTACAGACAATTACTTTTCTGAGGATCTAGAGGAAGATGCCCCCTTGGACATTGTAGATGAAGCTCTCTTTTAAAAAAAAAAATCGTACACTGTTTTATTTAAAGCTTCTGGCAAAGTTATTGTTACCGGTCTCTGTCATTCAGTCTATTATTGAAGAATTTAAAGATATTCATGACCTTGGTCAATCACATCTTTCAAAGCTCAAGGAGAAGTTGGGTGTACTTGTCATTCCTGAGAATTATATAAAACATGGAATTGAAGAGCTCCAAAAGGAGGATCTTCTCAAGGRCTGTAATGTTTCTTTACGAACAGATCAGCATCAGCAGACTATCTTTAAAAACACTTTAAATTATGTTGAACCGGTGCCCTTGTATTTAGGCACAAATGAATCTGGGAAAGAGTGCTTTGCCCAGTATGTCCCTATAAATGAAACACTTGGTGTCCTTTTTCAGTCAGAGACATTTCAGACACAGTGTGAGAAAGCCCACGCTCACATTTCTGACAAGGATCTCTTTCAAGATATTTGGGATGGACAGAATATTGCAGARAATGCTTTAMTTAAAACAGAAGCATCATCTTTAGCCTTAATACTATATCAAGATGCGTTTGAGGAGGCAAATCCTTTGGGATCKGGGAAAAAGAAACACAWGGTGCTTGCTTTCTATCTTACTCTAGGTGACGTTTTGCCTTATAACAGGTCAAATATTGATCACATGCAACTAGTCTTTCTATGCAGAGAGCAAGATTTTAA
>NC_036859.1:5690129-5700277 GCF_002910315.2 Salvelinus sp. IW2-2015 | reverse complement strand
TATGGCCATTAATGCACATATCTGTACTCTGCTCAGGAAGATAATGGACTTTGAAAAGCTATAGGCTAGTTCCTCTTGGGCATACATTTTGGTTTGTCACTAAGGTTGACTCTTTTTTGTGTTTTACACCTTACGTGTTGGAAAATGATGCAGTATGCACTGAAATTGACATATTGTTGAGGAAGTAATGCTACTTTGGATGTTTGGAAATGTCTGGCATTTACTCAAAACTTGAGTAGGCAACCGTTATTAAAGCTTGAGTATGTCGTTTTGGGAAGGGCATAATTTAAATGTGGCATTAGGACAAAATATCCATTGAGATCTTTTCTAACCATAATCTCACATATTTAAAAAGTCCAATTACCCTTCCCAAAACTGAATGCCAAATCCCAAATCTGAATGCAGAATAGCGTTTTGACAAACTATCATAATTTGTATGTCACATACAAACTAGAATATCATTAAACATACTTTTGCGCAATATTTCCATTTGTAAAGGAAGATGCTTCTCATTTTTGTAGATTAAGTAGTTGCATCCATCCTAACTAATGCTATAATGGAAACCCTTGATTTTGTGAAGTTATGTCATGCCAATATTCAGTACCAAGAGGAGGCTTCACACACCCTGGAGTTCATCCAAAGGTCAACAAAAAGATGCTTTTTCCTGGGAGAATTCCACTGGGGGGCTTTAAACTGAGGCATTTTGTATCACAGCTTATTTTGGCAGTTAATTTAATCAAGATATGTTGATAAGTTTGAAAGGCTCCATTGTCAGAGCAATAAAAAACATAATGCAAAGCCATTATTTGAACTTGGGACAATGTACAGAGGTAATGCAGCACACTTCAGACACTATTGAAGACATCAAGGGACCTAATCATCTTTCTAACATGTTGTCTGGATGTGCTCTTTGTTTTCACAGATGTTTTGCTGGAATCAATCCTTCCACTGGCTTGAAGATCGCCACAGCAGAGGTCGTCAGCAACAAAAGCAGAAAGGTAGTGGAGAAGAAGATACAAAATGACAACAATGAACAACGTAACAACAATGCCATAGTGCTGGGAGCTAACCAACCAGGTCATATTTGAGCTAACTAACATTAGTCTCTATCTAGAAAAGTAAACGGCTCTGGGAAACAAGTAATAACATCAGCTAGTGAGACAGCCAGCTAACATTAGCTAGCTAGCTAACAGTACACTTTAGCTTGAAATGAAACTACTTTCTGGCAAAATTAGAAATGTGTAATATCTGAAAATGTAGCTYGCTAACGCTAGACTATCTTACCTGTATACATCATCATGCATGATGGAKGTGTCTCCCTGTCAGGAATGCCATACCACGGTTGCCCTTAGTTTGAAGATGTAATCCGGAGACRGGTGTTTTCTCCATCTCTTTAGCTATCATTCTCTAATTCCACTGATTTCAAAACTCGATCCTCCAGAAAGTGGAGAGCAACACTTATGCAGCTCCACTACAGAACACATTTTTAAAACGCCTGTTCGACAGGATTACCAACACAGACTGACAAGCTCAAATAGACAGAAGCCTTCAATATGGCAGACCAATRCAAACTCCTCTCTCGGCATGTCCACCCCACTTATTAGCTCAGCCAATCATGGCTAGTGGGAAGATTGCTTACTTTTTCTGTGGCTTAACCAACAAGGCTCGTAAATTAACAATTGTATTCGTATTTACAGATGGCATTCAAATGTGTTATCAAGGCACATGAACGTTCACATGTTCAAGAAGCCATTTCTGCCAAAAAAACGCATACCTTTTCACACAGGAGGAACTCTACAACCACTTCAAGTTACTGACAGAGGTCTCAATCCTGGAAAAAATGTATACAACAATGGCAGAAAAAGGAAAGATTATCATACGATACTTCTTCTACAAACCAACAAAAGAAGAGGTTCTGCACATGCTGTCAAGGTTTGAAAAGGGTGGAGTGACTGCAGTTGGCCCTTGTGTTGTCCTCATGCTGACGGCCCATTTCAAAGACAGGACGGATGCGCTCCATCTACAGGCCGATGTGAGTTTTACATTCATCTGCATCTCTGCATTTCTATGTATTTCTATGTATTGTATCTATGTATGTGTTCTATGTATTTTAGAAGTAAAAAATGATGTGCCAAATGTTCCAAATATATGGAAGTTATAGAATTTGTTGTTTTTTATCTTTCAGGTTGTCAGCRACAGCCACAGATGTGAAGGGATCAATTCCCCTGCCGGACTCACCAAGACTGATTGTTCAAGGTAATGTATCCAATAAGACTTTCTGTGTGAGTAATTGTTTTTAGACAAGGCGTTACGCTTCGATCACACCGACAGRGTCATTGCATTTTGGTACACCAGAATTACATTCATTTCCAATGAAACGCTGCGTTTTCCTTGCAGCATTGAGGTGCAGAGGCAGTGCG
Source organism: Salvelinus sp. IW2-2015 (assembly GCF_002910315.2). Classification (NCBI taxonomy): domain Eukaryota; kingdom Metazoa; phylum Chordata; class Actinopteri; order Salmoniformes; family Salmonidae; genus Salvelinus; species Salvelinus sp. IW2-2015. The sequence goes on along the minus strand of NC_036859.1, from coordinate 5,697,857 downwards.
TTCGGTGTGGTGAATACATTGGATTTATCGAACGTATGCGACAAACTGAAGCGTTACAATAGCAATGTTTCACAGAGGTATTTATGAAACATAAATGTGATCTGACTTCAGATGACACAATGACAGCTGCCAGATGGATGATAAGCATCGAGAAGGAGGTCATGATGTCAGTCCACTCCAACTTAGTGGCAGCGCTGGCAGCTTTATTTGCCTCATTCTACCCCTTCAATATTCACCCTTCAAATGGAGTTCATCCAAGGTCAACAAAAAGATGCTTTTTCTGGGAGAATTCCACTGGGGGGCTTTAAACTGAGGCATTTTGTATCACAGCTTATTTTGGCAGTTAATTTAATCAAGATATGTTGATAAGTTTGAAAGGCTCCATTGTCAGAGCATAAAAACATAATGCAAAGCCATTATTTGAACTGGGGACAATGTACAGAGGTAATGCAGCACACTTCAGACACTATTGAAGACATCAAGGGACCTAATCATCTTTCTACATGTTGTCTGTGTGCTCTTTGTTTTCACAGATGTTTTGCTGGAATCAATCCTTCCACTGGCTTGAAGATCGCCACAGCAGAGGTCGTCAGCAAAAAAGCAGAAAGGTAGTGGAGAAAGAAGATACAAATTTATGGCCATTAATGCACATATCTGTACTCTGCTCAGGAAGAAATGGACTTTGAAAGCTATAGGCTGTTCCTCTTGGGCATACATTTGGTTTGTCACTAAGGTTGACTCTTTTTTGTGTTTTACACCTTACGTGTTGGAAAATGAGCAGTATGCACTGAAATTGACAATTGTTGAGGAAGTAATGCTACTTTGGATGTTTGGAAATGTCTGGCATTTACTCAAAACTTGAGTAGGCAACCGTTATTAAAGCTTGAGTATGTCGTTTTGGGAAGGGCATAATTTAAATGTGGCATTAGGACAAAATATCCATTGAGATCTTTTCTAACCATAATCTCACATATTTAAAAAGTCCAATTACCCTTCCCAAACTGAATGCCAAATCCCAAATCTGAATGCAGAATAGCGTTTTGACAAACTATCTAATTTGTATGTCACATACAACTAGAATATCATTAAACATACTTTTGCGCAAATATTCCATTTGTAAAGGAAGATGCTTCTCATTTTTGTAGATTAAGTAGTTGCATCCATCCTAACTAATGCTATAATGGAAACCTTGATTTTGTGAAGTTATGTCATGCCAATATTGTTCAGATTAACAGTTGTATTCATTCTGTCCTGATCAATCATTTTCAGATTTACACTTTTTGATAGGTGCTAGGGGCAGGTGTAGTTTTGTAATTGAGGCGTTTGTGATGCAGCCCATTTGGCTACAGTTTATTGGCATTTCCCACCGAGCAACAAAATTTCATAAGTACAAGTAATTACTGTAAAATAGAAAGCAAAATATTATATTGTAAACAGAAAAAGTTACAGATTCTGTAAAATACAGCAAATTACTGTAGTACATCTACAGCAACATGTTGTAATTCTAATTTACAGTAAATCACTGTTGTTTTACAGAAAACGTTTTTGCCGTTAATTTGAACTTCTTGTGATAGGGGGCAGCATTTTCACTTTTGAATGATTGCGTGTCCATAGTGAACTGCCTCCTACTCTGTCCCAGATGCTAATATATGCATATTATTATTACTATTGGATATAAAACACTCTGAAGTTTCTAAAACTATTTGAATGATGTCTGTGTATAACAGAACTCATATGGCAGGCAAAACCTGAGAAAAAATCCAAACAGGAAGTGAGAATTCTGAGGCTGGTCGATGTTCAACTCATCGCCTATTCAATTCCCTGTAAGATATGGATCTGTTTGCACTTCCTACGCCTTCCACTAGATGTCAACAGTCTGTAGAACGTGTAATGAAGCCTCTACTGTGATGTTGAGCCGGATGGGAGGTGTTTCAGTCATTGGTCTGGCAGAATGCCAGTTCCTGGTCTGCGCGCTCCAAACGATATCGTCTTGCTTTCCATAACTTCTAGAGACACAAAAGGAAGTCTCCGGTTGGAACGTTATTGGATAGCTATGATAACAACATCCTGAAGATTGATTCTCTACTTAGTTTGACCAGTTTATTCGACCTGTTTATACAATTTTTGAAGTTTTCGTTGAGTTCGCCTGCTTCTGCGCGAGCGATTTGAGCATGTGCACTAACATGCTAGCAAAGAGCTACTTAGACATGAGTAATGGACATTATCCAAAAAAACAACGATTTATTGTGGACTACGATTCCTGGGAGTCATTCTGATGAAGATCATCAAAGGTAAGGGAATATTTATGATGTAAATTTCGTATATCTGTTTGACTCCAACAGTTGTAAAGTTTTTTTGAAATCTGACACAGCGGTTGCATTAAGAACAAGTGTTTCTTTAATTCTATGTAAAACATGTATCTTTCATCAAAGTTTATGATCAGTATTTCTGTTGTTTGACGTGGCTCTCTGCAATTTCTCCGGATATTTTGTAGGCATTTCTGAACATGGCGCCAATGTAAACCGAGATTTGTGGATATAAATATGCACATTATCGAACAAAACATAAATGTATTGTGTAACATGATGTCCTATGAGTGTCATCTGATGAAGATCATCAAAGGTTAGTGATTAATTTTATCTCTATTTCTGCTTTTTGTGACTACTATCTTTGGCAGGAAAATGGCTATGTTTTTCTGTGGCTATGTACTGAGCAACATAATCGTTTGGTGTGCTTTCGCCGTCAATCCTGTTTGAAATTAGAGCATGTTGGCTGGATTACAACATTTTAGCTTTAATTTGGTGTCTTTCATGTGTGATTTCATGAAAGATTGATTTTTATAGTAATATAATTGAATTTGGCGCGCTACATTTTTTCTTGGCTTTTGGCCAAGTGAGACGCTACCGTCCCACATATCCCAGAGAAGTTAATGTACTCTCTCTCTCTCTCTCCCCCCCCCCTTACACCCAGGTCTGATATCTCAGGTCGTAAATTCCTGGAGGAGACTCTCTCCCCTGCCACGCAGAAAGACACACATGCGACAACAAAGGATTTCACATGGCAACTCCTAACCCCAAAATGGGGATTTGATACAAAATGTCCACTTGTGAGAAGGTGGGAATGGTTCGTGGACATTTAAGGGACAGGTATGACGAGTGTGTTTCATTTGGGGACTCAGAGAGGACAGGAAACACACATGACTATATCTCTCAATGTGTACATTTCTCAATTATGGGTTTGCATCTAATTCTTGTATAAAATGAATGAGTAAAGATGAAACTATTTATGAAATTCTGTAATTGATGTTAAAGCTTTCATGTGAAATAATTGTATTCCCTTTAAAGTTTAACTAAGTCAATGGCCACGCCCCCGTGAGCACAGACATGATCTGGCGTCATGGAACAGCTCTTTTTCTACTGTTACGAATAAAACCCAACCTCACCGTACCTCGATGGACACCGAGGGGCATAGGTTGAGATTAGACCACAAAAACCTCAGTGTAAGCTAAGGTTGCAAATGGTTATTGAATTCCTAACCATACCACGTGGAACATTGGCTACACGGCGGGAAAGAGAGGGGTCAGGGGCGTGTTAGTGCTGCGGTCAGGGAAATGGATGGATACATCTAAGTACAGTGGGTGTCAGTGTGTCTCGCAGTAGGAGAATTTGTGCCGTGGGTTTGAGCCAGTCAGTGTTAGGGTTAGACGGTAATGATCGGCTGCCTAGCAGGTTGCGTTTGATTTGGTCCCCAGGGGACCATAGAACCACAACCACATTATAACCGCAACCAGTTATATTTGAACACCAGTTGCGCGGTGCCCTATTGTTATGGGAGGGCACAGGACTCCAGGCACCCCGTCTAAGGCACTGCATCTCATTGCAAGAAGTGGCACTACGGTCCCTGGTTCGAATCCAGGCTGTATACTACCGGCCGTGATTGGGAGTCCAACAGGGCGGCGCACAATTGGCCCAGCGTCGTCCAAGTTTGGCCGGGTAGGCTGTCATCGTAAATAAGATTTTGTTCTTCACTGACTTGCCTAGTTAAATTAAAGTTCAATGAAAAATATATACAGTGGGAGAACAGTATTTGATCACTGCCGATTTTGCAGGTTTTCCTACTTACAAAGCATGTAGAGGTCTGTCATTTTTATCATAGGTACACTTCAACTGTGAGAGACGGAATCTAAAACAAAAATCCAGAAATCACATTGTATGATTTTTAAATAATTAATTTGCATTTTATTGCATGACATAAGTATTTGATACATCAGAAAAGCAGAATTAATATTTGTACAGAAACCTTTGTTTGCAATTACAGAGATCATACGTTTCCTGTAGTTCTTGACTAGTTTGCACACACTGCAGCAGGGTTTGGCCCATCCTCCCTACAGATCTTCTCCAGATCCTTCAGGTTTCGGGCGCTGTCGCTGGGCAATACGGACTTTCAGCTCCTCCAAAGATTTTCTATTGGGTTCAGGCGTCTGGAGACTGGCTAGGCCACTCCAGACCTTGAGATGCTTCTTACGGAGCCACTCCTTAATTGCCATGGCTGTGTGCTTCGTGTCGTTGTCATGCTGGAAGACCCAGCCACGACCCATCTTCAATGCTCTTACTGAGGGAAGGAGGTTGTTGGCCAAGATCTCGCGATACATTGTCCCATCCATCCTCCCCTCAATACGGTGCAGTCGTCCTGTCCCCTTTGCAGAAAAGCATCCCCAAAGAATGATGTTTCCACCGTCCATGCTTCACGGTTGGGATGGTGTTCTGTGGGTTGTACTCATACTTCTTCTCTCCAAACACGGCGAGTGAGTTAGACCAAAAAGCTCTATTTTTTTGTCTCATCAGACCACATGACCTTCTCCCATTCCTCCTCTGGATCATCCAGATGGTCATTGGCAAACTTCAGACAGGCCTGGACATGGTCCTGGCTTAAGCAGGGGACCTTGCGTGCGCTGCAGGATTTTTAATCCATGATAGTGGGTGTTACTAATGGTTTCTTTGAGACTGTGGTCCAGCTTCTCTTCTAGGTCATTGACCAGTCCTGCCGTGTAGTTCTGGGCTGATCCTCACCTCTCATGATCATTGATGCCCACGAGGTGAAATCTTGCATGGAGCCCCAGACCGAGGGTGTTGACCGTCATCTTGAACTTCTTTCCATTTTCTAATAATTGCCGCCAACCAGTTGTTTCCTTCTCACCAAGCTGCTTGCCTATTGTCTGTTAGCCCCATTCCAGCCTTGTGCAGGTCTACAATTTTATCCTGATGTCCTTACACAGCTCTCTGGTCTTGGCCATTGTGGAGAGGTTGGATCTGTTTGATTGTGTGTGGACAGTTGTCTTTTATACAGGTAACGAGTTCAAACAGGTGCAGTTAATACAGGTAATGAGTGGAGAACAGGAGGGCTTTTTAAGAAAACTACAGGTCTGTGAGAGCCGGAATTCTTACTGGTTGGTAGGTGATCAAATACTTATGTCATGCAATAAAATGCAAATTTAATTATTTAAAAATCATACAATGTGATTTTCTGGATTTTTGTTTTAGATTCCGTCTCACAAGTTGAAGTGTACCTATGATAAAAATGACAGACCTCTACATGCTTTGTAAGTAGGAAAACCTGCAAAATCGGCAGTGTATCAAATACTTGTTCTCCCCACTGTATATATATATTTATAAATCTAAACTTTTTTTTTAAATAACCTGGTGGCTAGTGAGTTATAGCTGAGCTTCGGGGGAAAACAGGAGCTTACAACTTTATAATGATATGTATTACTAGTATTACTTAGCATTAGAACATTATACATTAACGAGAAGGCTTATTATTGAACGTGACTATGAAGTGTAACCAGATTGAGTAGGTGATGAAGGGAGTTTGGTGATATAACTGGACACAGTAGATTATGGTTAGGGGGACACTGATGGACAGCTGTCAGGTGGGAGTACAGAGAGAGAGAGAGAGAGATTAAGAGAAGACAGAAGAGAAAGATGTAGAGGAGAGAGTCAGAAAGCGAGGGATAATGCAACACTGGGAAAAGAGAAAAGGTGAAAGACAACATTTGTGAAGAGAGAGCAAACAACCTGCAAAGGAGGGAAACAAAAAGATTAAAGGGAGCGGAGCTAGTGTTGGAGGGAGAGTCTCAACCCAAATGGCTGCTACAAAATCATTCATCTTGTGGGGATCTGTGTCAGCGCACAGCGGCGAAACAAAGAGGTGCGGAGCAGGGAGGAGAGCAGCTCAGTGACCCAGCACCAATTGGCTGAGAAAGYCCCACCAGGCTTTAATAGACTTTTGCTGATCCAACACTTGTTTCCTAGGAGCCACAAAGAAGTGATTGCAGGAGCTGACAGAGGCCTGCAGGCCCGGAGGCTCCGCTCCTGGCTCATGCTAAATGACCCAGGACAGAGGGGAGGATGGAGGGAGGCGTGAGGATGGGTGAGGAGGYAGACAGGGCCAATGCGTAAGRGAGAGAGAGATAGAGAGAGGCAAAGGGGAGGGCAGAGGAGGGGACATGCGATGAGTGAGGAGGCCTAAGGGCTCTACTCCTGACCCATGTTAAATGACGTGGGTTAGAGGGGAGTGAGTGAGGGCAGAGGAGAGGAGAACGGGGGTGAGAGAGTAAGAAGGGGAGTGGGGGGTGAGAGAAGGATGGCAAAGGGGTTTGGAGCCTGGGGAGGGGACTTGGGTGAAGAGAGAGGATAGAAGGTAGGTAGGGTATGGAGGGAAATATAGGAGCAGACAGAGGATGGGAGCAGGTAGGTGAATGGGGGTGATGGAGGGAAGAGGGGGGGCAGAGAGACGAGAGGTGAGGAAGATGAGAGAAAGCAGGAAGAAGTGTGTGGGTAGGAGAACGAGAGACGGGGAAAGAGGGAAAATGAAAAAAGGAAAGGATTGAGTTAGCGGCAGGGAAGAGAAGGAGAAGAGTTGAGGGATTCCCTTCACTGGCAGTGTGAGTATGACAGAAAAAAAAAGACATTTGGCACATAGTCCTAAAAATACCCCCACTCCTGCCCACACAATGCCAGAWCAAACATGCCCACATAGTCAAACACTGACTCATGGGTCATTCTAACRTGGACATTCAAACCAGTATCTCTTCTTTAGTTATGATGTGAAAGGACCTCAACCTCAGAACAAGAGACTGCATAAAGTCCCTGCACTAGATTTGGTCGTGCTGCATACTGTATGAGCATGATGTACTGCATACACTGAATGTAGAAGACATTAGGAACATCTGCTCTTTCCAAGACATAGACTGACCAGGTGAATCCTGGTGAAGCCTACGATCACTTCAACTTATTGATGTCCACTTCCATCAGTGTAGATGGAGGGGGGAGACAGGTTCCATTCTTAAAAGTCTAAACCGTGGCGAGAGGTGGGGCGGGGGGGGGGGGAGTTCTCAGCTGACATATGGAATTGTTGTTAAGATATGTATAGATAATTTGCTCTTTGAATTAGAATTTGACACCCCCTTTGATATAAAAAAAACATATTGAATTTGGTCTTTACTACTTTAGCCCAGAGGAAACGCAATTGAATACACATTCAGAAATGGCAAAACACAACAAATATCATGAGAAACAAGGTTTTGAATTGGTCTGTCCTATATCTAGGAGATTTAAGAAGCTTTTCCACATATTTAACCCTTTTTGGGTGGCACAAAAACTACCTTCAGACTTCCATTCATTTTTTTAAAACCGGTACCGGTTACCTTCAGACAAGTCCTGTGTGGGG
>NC_036859.1:5686905-5689713 GCF_002910315.2 Salvelinus sp. IW2-2015 | reverse complement strand
GTATAGATAATTTAGCTCTTTGAATTAGAATTTGACACCCCCTTTTGATATAAAAAAAACATATTGAATTTGGTCTTTACTACTTTAGCCCAGAGAAACGCATTGAATAACACATTCAGAAATGGCAAAAACACAAAAATATCATGAGAAACAAGGTTTTGAAGTGTCTGTCCTATATCTAGGAGATTTAAGAAAGCTTTTTACACATATTTAACCCCTTTTTGGGTGGGCACAAAACTACCTTCAGACTTCCATTCATTTTTTTAAACCGGTACCGGTTACCTTCAGACAAGTCCTGTGTGGGGGTCAAAGAGCAAAATGGAGAACACCATCGTGTTCGTGAGAATCCCCCCTTTCCACAGTGGGGTAACATTAGTTTGAAGCCCAAACAGTTCGGAGGCTACAAACAATAGTTGGCATGTCGACAGTACCAATTTTAGATGTGTGACACCTGTGGAGGTTGTAGAGCAAAATGGAGAAGGCCATCATGGTCGTGAGAGTCCCCCCTTTCCATAGAGTGGTCATAACAGTTTGAAGGTCAACCGGATGATACAACCGTTTTCGTGAGAATACCAATTTTTGGGATGTCTCACGATCTGACAAATACAGCTGTAGCTCTGCCACCTTTCACCGCAGGTGCATCGGTTTGAGAGCATTGGTTCTAGGAGTTCATTAAAGAAAGATTTTGAAGCCATGAAACAATTGAGAAATTAATTGTGTATGTGTGCCATTCAGAGGGTGAATGGCCAAGACAAAATATTTACAGTGCGTTTGGAGAGTATTCAGACCTCTTTACTTTTTCCACATTTTGTTACGTTACAGCCTTATTCTAAAATGTATTTAAAAAAATATATTCTACACACAATAGCCCATAATGGCAAAGCAAAAACAGGTTTTCAAAATGTATWAAAAAAAKCGAAATATGACATTTACATAAGTATTCAGACCCTTTACTCAGTACTTTGTTTAAGCACCGTTGGCAGCGATTARAGCKTRGAGTCWTCTTGGGTATGACGCTAAAAGCTTGGTACACATGTATTTGGGGAGTTTCTCCCATTCTACTCTGCAGATCCTCTCAAGCTCTGTCGGGTTGGATGGGGAGTATCGCTGGACAGCTATTTTCAGGTCTCTCCAGAGNGAAGGTGGGAATGGTTCGTGGACATTTAAGGGACAGGTATGACGAGTGTGTTTCATTTGMGGACKTCAGAGAGGACAGGAAACACACATGACTATATCTCTCAATGTGTACATTTCTCAATTATGGGGTTTGCATCTAATTCTTGTATAAAATGAATGAGTAAAGATGAAACTATTTATGAAATTCTGTAATATGATGTTAAAGCTTTCATGTGAAATAATTGTATTCCCTTTAAAGTTTAACTAAGTCAATGGCCACGCCCCCGTGAGCACAGACATGATCTGGCGTCATGGAACAGCCCTTTTCTACTGTTACGAATAAAACCCCCTCCTGAGGAAATCCTCTTCAAACCACACGTACCTCGATGGACACCGAGGGGCATAGGTTGAGATTAGACCACAAAAACCTCAGTGTAAGCTAAGGTTGCAATGGTTATTGAATTCCTAACCATACCACGTGGAACATTGGCTACACGGCGGGAAAGAGAGGGGTCAGGGGCGTGTTAGTGCTGCGGTCAGGGAAATGGATGGATACATCTAAGTACAGTAGMGTGTCAGTGTGTCTCGCAGTAGGAGCATTTGTGCCGTGGGTTTGGAGCCAGGTCAGTGTTAGGGTTAGACGGTATGATCGGCTGACCTGCAGGTTGCGTTTATTTGGCCCCCAGGGGGACCATAGAACCACAACCACATTAATAACCGCAACCACGTTAATATTTGAACACCAGTTGCGGTGCCCTATTAGTTATGGGAGGGCACAGGACTCCCAGGCACCCCGGTCTAAGGCACTGCATCTCATTGCAAGAAGTGGCACTACGGTCCCTGGTTCGAATCCAGGCTGTATCACTACCGGCCGTGATTGGGAGTCCAACAGGGCGGCGCACAATTGGCCCAGCGTCGTCCAAGTTTGGCCGGGGTAGGCTGTCATCGTAAATAAGATTTTGTTCTTCACTGACTTGCCTAGTTAAATTAAAGTTCAATGAAAAATATATACAGTGGGGAAAGTACCAATTTTAGATGTGTGACACCTGTGGAGGTTGTAGAGCAAAATGGAGAAGGCCATCATGGTCGTGAGAGTCCCCCCTTTCCATAGAGTGGTCATAACAGTTTGAAGGTCAACCGGATGATACAACCGTTTTCGTGAGATACCAATTTTTGGGATGTCTCACGATCTGACAAATACAGCTGTAGCTCTGCCACCTTTCACCGCAGGTGCATCGGTTTGAGAGCATTGGTTCTAGGAGTTTCATTAAAGAAAGATTTTGAAGCCATGAAACAATTGAGAAATTAATTGTGTATGTGTGCCATTCAGAGGGTGAATGGCCAAGACAAAATATTTACAGTGCGTTTGGAGAGTATTCAGACCTCTTTACTTTTTCCACATTTGTTACGTTACAGCCTTATTCTAAAATGTATTTAAAAAAATATATTCTACACACAATAGCCCATAATGGCAAAGCAAAACAGGTTTTCAAAATGTATAAAAAAAAACGAAATATGACATTTACATAAGTATTCAGACCCTTTACTCAGTACTTTGTTTAAGCACCGTTGGCAGCGATTATAGCATTGAGTCATCTTGGGTATGACGCTAAAAGCTTGGTACACATGTATTTGGGGAGTTTCTCCCATTTACTCTGCAGATCTCTCAAGCTCTGTGGGTTGGATGGGAGC